>NC_049205.1:65851405-66096405 GCF_013347855.1 Anguilla anguilla
GTAATGGTGTGAACAGCTTATGAGGAACGGTACGTTCTGAAACATACACACACACACACACACACACATATGCACAGGTGGGCTGTTAGCATTATAATAGTACATGTTGGACACACACTCACTCATCGTCAGCTCTTCAGACAAACACTAAGAAGATTACCTCCATTTAAATCTCAGCAAGCAGAGTTAGCAAAAACTAATCCCTGAAAAAAAAACTAATCCCTGAAATCTGCCCAAACATTCAGCAGTCAGATAAAGACATGCTGCCTCTGACACACTCTGAAACACTCTGAAGAGGAGAAAACACACCAGAGTCCCCCCAAAGGAAAACACACTGCCTGTGGAGCTGTGTGCTTCCACACTGATGTAAACTCAGAAGCAGTACTGACAGACAGCAGACTACAGCAGCACTGAATGAGCAGAATATAGCAGTACTGACAGAGACAGCAGAATACAGCAGCACTGACAGAAAGTAGAATATTGCAGTACTCACTTAGCAGAATACAGCAGCACTGACACACAATAGAATACAGGACTACTGACAGATGGGAGAATACAGAATTACTGACTGAGCAGAATACAGCAGTACTGCCAGACAGTAGAATAATGCAGTACTGACAGACATTTGCAATACTGACATAGCAGAATACAGCAGCACTGACACACAATAGAATATTGTAGTACTGACTGAGCTGAATACAGTAGCACTGACACACAGTAGAAAACAGGACTACTGACAGATGAGAGAATACAGAATTACTGACTGAGCAGAATACAGCAGCACTGCCACACTGTAGAATATTGCAGTACTGACAGACAGTAGAATACAGCAGCAATCACAGACAGTAGAATTCTGCAGTACTGACAAACAGAAGATTATATCAGTACTGACAGGCAGTATAATAGCCCAGTACTGACCGCCCACAGAGAAGAGTGTGTAGGCCTGCTCCCCCTCGGCGGTGGCCACACACTCCAGCGTGTGGAAGGCTCCTCGGCTGACGTTCACACGGCTCTCCACCGTCCTGCGGCCAAAGTCTGGGCTGGACACCGTCACCGTGGAAACGCCCTGCTCCTGAGTGGCGTTCTGCAGGTGAGAACACCTGTGCAACATGCGCAGAAAGAGGACTGTGTGAGTGTGTGTGTGTGTCTGCACAGGGTGCGTGTGTGTGAGTGAGTGTGTGCAGGGTGAGTGTGTATGTGTGTGTGTGTGTGCAGGGTGTGTGTCCCTGTGTGTGTGTGTGTGTGTGTATGTGTGTGTGCAGGGTGTGTGTGTGTGTGAGTGTGTGCAGAGTGAGTGTGTGTGTGAGTAGAAGGCGCATACCGTGTGTGAGGTGGTTGGCAGTAGTACCAGGTGATCTCAGGTGTGGGGTACCCTGCAGCTACACAGCGTACCTGCCCATTAATGGGCCCATCCCGAGATATGATTTCAGGTTTACCTGCAGGGAGAGAAACATAGTGCATTGCCTCTCTGCAGAAACACACACTCACACACACACACTCACATACACACACACACACACACTCATAGACACTCACATACACTCACACACACACACACATGCACACTCACACACACACTCATACACACTCTTACATACTCATAAACACATGCACACTCACACATACACTCATACACACTCATACACACACATGCACACTCACACATACACTCATACACACTCATACACACACATGCACAGTCACACATACACTCATACACACATTCATACACACACATGCACATGCACACACACACCCTGCACACGCGCACACACACACACACATACCCACATGTACAAGCAGGAATGTGAGGTAAAAATTCCCCAGTGGGGAGAAAACCACTCAAATGATGGTGAGAATAAATCTGAGAGCAACCCAGGTCCGCTGGCCAGCCCGGGGTAAAGTAGGGGTAGAATGGATGGTAACAGAAATGTAATGAGGCATGGCACAGGAGGTAAGACCGATTGTCTGGCAGTCGGAGGGTTGCCGGTTCAAACCCCGCCCTGGGCATGTCGAAGTGTCCTTGAGCAAGACACCTAACCCCTAACTCCTAACTGCTCTGGCGAATGAGAGGCATCAATTGTAAAGCGCTTTGGATAAAAGCGCTATATAAATGCAGTCCATTTACCATTTACCATCTATCACAGCAAATATTCAAATCGGTTGAACAGATTACAGTCTGAGGTATTAAACTAGCGGGCAAGTTGGAAACCCAAATGAAGAGATGTATAACATGCAGTTCAGAGGGGCAGGGTGATGCAGCTGGGGCTCCAGGTAGCGTGAAGACGTAGGCTTGACCCAGGGGATAGACACACCTGTAGGGGTCCCGATGCGCATGAACACTGAGATTACCATTTACCTGGCCCGGAACACTAATAATAAAAACGCTCTCAAACACAGGGTGGAAAGCCACAGATCAAAAATACCACAAACCAGACAGCATAGAAAGTCACAAGCAAAAGGCCCCAGGCTCCAACTCCCAACAGTTTCTCATGAGAAGGTCCCCTCAGGCCTGGGAGCACGGCCTCTTTATAAGGCCCACTGATCAGGCAATGGGTAGCAACTGAGATAACTGGAATGAGCTTCAGCTGTTACCTTGCCTGTGTGTAGGGCCACCACTCTGCACCTAGGGGCCAGTGTCCCATCTCCCTTCCTGGGACCACAACACACACACACACATACACACACACAAATGCACACACACACACACAAATACAAATGCACACACACATACACACATACAAATGCACACACACACACACACACACATACAAATGCACACACACACACACACACATATACAAATGCACACACACACACACACACACACACACACACATATACAAATGCACACTCACACACACACACACACACATACAAATGCACTCACACACACACACATATACAAATGCACACACACACACATACTAATCTTAGGGTTGTAGCTAGGTAAGCTGTTTATCTTAGTTGACTTGTAGGCACTAGTACAATAGGTATTGCTTGTTTTATTTGCATAGACTGCTTTGTTGCTGTTTTTTGTTGTGTTAATCAGATTAACCTACAGGGTCCAAGTTAAACTATGCGGTCGTTCCCTGCACTTGGAACTGTAGGGTTTTCAACACACTTGTTCCTGGTCTTGGTTATACACTTTGTTGTACATCACTCTGGATAAGAGCGTCTGCCAAATGCCTGTAATGTAATGTAATGTAACATACAAATGCACACACACACACACACACACACACACACACACACAGGCAGAATCCAGAATACAGCCTGTCATACGTACTGATCACATGGATGGCGAACGATCGGGTGGCCAGTGCCTCTGTGCTTTGGGCGCTGAAGGTGTAAACTCCACTTTCTGAGGCTTTGATCCTCACCAGCCGAAGCTCACTGACGGACCTGCAGAAACATATCAGAAAGTACAGGGCTGATAAACACATACACACACACACACCCTGCACACACACACACACAATCACACTCTCACACACACACACTCATACACACACACACATACACTCACTCACACACACTCACACTCACACATACACGCTCACACATGCACACACACACGCACACTTGCACAGACACGCACACACACACCCTGCACACGCACACACACACACACACTTACACACACACTCACACTCACACACACACACATGCACACACACACTCACTCATACACACACATGCGCACACACACAACTCATATATACACACATACACACTCACCCACACGCATGCAGCAAGCATTGCACATATACAAGCAAATACACACAAATAGATAGCCAGCCTTTGGTGCATATACACCCTATACCCTGGACCCTACACACACACCATACACCCTACGCACATACACCATACAACCAACACACATACACCCTACACCCTACATACATACAACCTATACCGCACACACATACACCATACAACCAACACACATACACCCTACGCCCAACACACAATCACCCAAAACCCTAAACAAATGAACCCTACATTATACACACATACACCCTATGCGCATACACACTTTTATTTTGCTCCCTGAATGACACATTAAATACCCCTCGACAGCCGGGCAAGTCATAATGCACCCCAGAAAGATACAGAGGAAGAGGGCAGGCGTGAGCTCACCTGTATCCCAGGTGTTCGGAGATGATGGTGTGGTCAGAGGTGTTTTGCAGGGCACCTCCCATGTAGCTCCAGGACAAAGTGTGGGGTCTTGGGTATGCCTGCAGCTGCACCCTCAGAGAAAGCGTTTCTCCCTCCCGGATGTGAACAGTGCTGTTCTCCATCTCTGTCAGGTTAATGAAGCCACTCTCTGCAAGCAAGCACAGCCAAGCATGACCCCAACCTTAACCCTAACCCTGAGCCCTAACCTTATGCCCAAGCCCCTGAACCCCAACCTCTAAACTACCGACCCATAACCCACACTTCAACCCTGACACAAAACATAAACCTGTAAATGACTGAGAGACTCCTTTCATACAAGGCAGGGCCTTTCCGAATACTCCCTTCGCATAGGGCCTGTAACATCTTCAGCGACTTCTTCCAGGGCTCCAGATTACTTTTTTAAATGGTGCTTATGGGGCCAAAACATTCACATGCTACTTATAAAAACAAAACTTCATACATTGTAAGCCCATCTGAAATACATCTCATTTGTATCTGGGCGGCCAGTTGAATGGCCCTGCCTTAAGGCCTCCCATGGCCATATGACCCCCATGAACCTCATGGCATTTCAGGGCGTGGCCTACCATGCACACGTAGCATGATGGAGGAGGTGGCCACGCCCACCTCATTCAGCGCCTGGCAGCGATACTGCCCAGCATCGGCAGCACGCACGGCGGGCACCGTCAGCGCCAAGCTGTGGCGGAACCCTCTGCCATCCTGCAGCCGGTGGGACGAGGCCTCGCTTAGCAACGGTTGCTGTGGGAACAGGCGAAATAGCACAAAAAGACATGCAACATGACATACTAACACAGAATGGTGTTTCAAAACATGCAGTTCAGCATGCAGATCTGCGCATTACGGCCTCTTTAGAGCACATCAGCACACCTGTGCAGCAGGAAAGACTCCACCACCTGCAGGCTTCCAGGCACACCCATGCCACAGAGCCCCCTCCACACCAACACTGCCACAGCACACCAGGCAATATCAAAACAGCAAGCTTTATTCTTAAAATTCTGACTGCATGGAGCACATGAAAATAACGAAAACCAAATTAAAATTTGTTTTTGAGTTTGCAATTTGAGTTTGTTGAGTGGACTGATCGTGTATTTAAACTCCAGACTTATCGTGTCTCTGGGACAACAACAGCTGCCAGCAGATGTTCTACAACTCTGTACAGCCCAAACATTTCTGATAAAAGCCTAATGAATGAAGAGTCTGATTTCATTTTTTATCTGAGCCAGTCTTCACAGGTAATGAAGCAGCTGGTGCAGTTCCTCTGCTCTGGCTGAAGGGGGCGTAGTGGGCAAGCATCTCACCACGCCAGGGGGAAAGGTCCAATTCAGGTGGAAGTCATTGTTCACGTTGGTGGAACTGCACGTTACGTCAAACGTCTGGCCCTTGGTCAGAATAACCACCTCTTTTTCAGACAGGTGTATTATGGGAAGGTGTTGTGCCACTGAAATAAAAGATAATGATAAACCGTGTCGCCACCTCACCACTGTGTCTTTCCACAACACTGTTTCACACATTTAAACATCACATCCGGCTGCTGGCAGCACAAGACAAAAATCCCCTTTCCTACAGCTTTCTTTCTGTGGAGCACTGATGCATTCTGGGATATGACACATATAGGAAAAGGTGATGGTCCCTGATGCACTCTGTGATATGATGTATGTAGGAAAAGAGAAGGTCCCTGATGCACTCTGGGATATGATGTATGTAGGAAAAGGGGAAGGTCCTTGATGCACTCTGGGATATGATGTATGTAGGAAAAGGGGAAGATCCCTGATGCACTCTGGGATATGATGTATGTAGGAAAAGGGGAAGGTCCCTGATGCATTCTGGGATATGACACGCAAGAGAATAGGGCAGGTCCCTCTCACCTGGGATCACAGTGATTTTGTACTGACTGGATCTGACTGCATCTCCTCCAAGTGTTCCGGTGCAGACATAGCAGCCCGCGTATGCTTCCTGCACATGTTCGATGGTTACACCTCGCTCCAGGCTGCTGTTGTAGATGAGGCCAGGAGGCAGGGCGTGCCCAGCACACGTCCGCAGTGCCAGGTTGGTCAGGGCGGGGTCTGTGGCCAGGCACGGCAGCACAGAGCTGCGGCCTGCTTTCATCACAATGTCTGGGATCAGCGGGCGCTGGAATGCACTGCCAATATCTGCCAGAGGAGAGAGAGGAAGCTCAGATGAAAATATAAACTGTAAAAAAATATTTACTGTAACTACTGTAAGATAAAATACAAAGAGAAGGTAGAGTTAGGGGTTAAGAGGGTAGGGGGTAGGGGTAGGGTTAGGGGAGTAGGGTTAGGGGATAAGGGATTAGGGTTAGGGTTAGGGTTAGGGGTTAAGGGGGTAGGGGGTAAAGATTAGGGGTTAAGAGGATAGGGTTAGGGGTTAAGGGGTTAGGGTTTTAAGGGGGTATGATTAGGGGATAAGGGGGTAGGGGGTAAGGATTAGGGCTTAGGGGTTAAGGGAGTAGGGATTATGGGTTAAGCGGTAAAGTAATGAGGGCACCTTTAACGTAGACGTAGATGCTGCTCTCCAGGCCCCTGTGGTTGGTGCAGGTGTAGAGGCCCATGTGCTGCGGCTGTGCAGAGGGGATGGAGACCAGCGCCAGGTCGGGCCCTTGCTCCGCCCCCGCCACCCTGCGCCACTTCGCACGGTTCGGCCAGCGCCACTCAACCCGCCCGTCATCCTCACAACGCAAGCTGATGGCCCCCCCTCTGTTCACCACCAGGTAAGGGCCACTGGGGGTGAGGACAGGCCTTGACACACCTGACACAACAAGGTAAATTACAGCTGTTACTCCACCTGTGAACCCACTGCCTCTTAAACAGGTAAACTCCACCTGAGCCCCACTGTATCTTAAACAGGTAAACTCTACCTGAAGCCCCAATCCCTCTTAAACAGGTAAACTCCACCTGGAGCCCCACTCCCTCTTAAACAGGCAAACTCCACCTGGAGCCCAACTGCCTCTTAAACAGGTAAACTCCACCTGGAGCCCCACTGCCTCTTAAACAGGTAAACTCCACCTGGAGCCCCACTGTATCTTAAACAAGTGAACTCCACCTGAGCCCCACTGTATCTTAAACAGGTAAACTCCACCTGGAGCCCCACTCCCTCTTAAACAGGTAAACTCCACCTGGAGCCCCACTCCCTCTTAAACAGGCAAACTCCACCTGGAGCCCAACTGCCTCTTAAACAGGTAAACTCCACCTGGAGCCCCACTGCCTCTTAAACAGGTAAACTCCACCTGGAGCCCAACTGCCTCTTAAACAGGTAAACTCCACCTGGAGCCCCACTGTCTCTTAAATATGTAAACTCCACCTGGAGCCCCACTGCCTCTTAAACAAGTAAACTGCACCTGGAGCCCCACTCCATCTTAAACAGGTAAACTCCACCTGGAGCCCCACTGCCTCTCAAACAAGTAAACTCCACCTGGAGCCTCACTGCTTTTTAAACAGGTAAACTCCACCTGGAGCCCCACTGCTTTTTAAACAGGTAAACTCCACCTGGAGCCTCACTGGTTCTTAAACAGGTACTGTTCCCTGTAGAGTCATTTTATAGACAACACCCAACAGAATATCTGCCTCACAGTCACACCCCCTGGGGTCATGCAAAACCTGGAAAAAAAGCTGTCTATTAAGATGAAAATATCCTGCTGAAGTTGCTATTACTTCTTCAGTAACACAGGAAGGCCAAAAATGCACTTCATGAAGTATATATTAAAGCACAGTATTTATGCATTATTATGACTGTGCTCACGCCTAGATCAAGTGGTGTTCTGTGATGCTGGGCCTTAAATAAGGCCTGTTTAAAAAACACCACAGACAACAATGCAGCATTGGCCAGCCTCCAATAATATAATGGTACCAAAGCGTTGTGCAAAAACATCAGCAAGGAATCACATAATAAGCCATAAGCCATATTGACGAAAAAGGAACAAACGCATATGTAGTAATTATGTATTGAACAGTCCCAAATGCATTTCAGAGCAAAGAGCATTTGAGTCACAGCAATGTCATTAGGAGACGGAGAGCACGCTGATCTGCTTGGTTTCACACTGACTCCAGCCAGCGAGCGCGAGGTGTTTATACAAATAAACATGAAACTACGAAACAGAAGCGTATTACAGCACATTAGGGGTTAGGGAGAGTGACTAGAAAAACAAGATTGTAACGACAGTAAAGAGGCGCCTAAATTAACTAATAAATTGGCATGTGAAATTGAATAATTAAACTCTCTCTCTCTCTCTCTCTCTCTCTCTCTCTCTCAGAACAGCACCAATAAGTGAATAAATAATTGAAATCCGCCAAGCGGACACACATGGCGCCCCAACACCTGTAGCGTTCAGTAAAACTATCGAATTTCTTTTGAAGATTTGCTTAGTCGTTGCGCAACGCTACTGCTTAGACTACGGTTATGCAAATTGTTCTAAGAGACAGCCGCTATAGCGGAGGGCGTACTGACGTGTGTCAGCATAGCATGGGTTATTAGGCTTTCCCTGTGTGCCAACACGTTGACATAAATGCCATACGAATCATCTCTGATACACTTAGCGGTGTTGCTTTTCCAGAGGAATATTCCGTTATTGGCATCATCTTACACGCAAGCGGTCTTTGTATGAGTAATGGCTCAGCGCGCGTATGAATTATTAACAGTGTTAACCAACACATAGGTGGGAAAGTAAAGTACAGAAATAACAAGCTGTAATCAATCTCTCCATAGTATTACTGCTTTTCAACTGAATTCAGTTTATAAAATATGATCGGACCACTGTTTTCTTTTTACGTACATTTATTTTCAGATAAATAGCCTAATAGCCCCCGATGAAATATAAATATTCCGATAAATAATTCCTATGCGACACCAAAACGAACACTGTGCTCTGAAGTAATGTTTGTCCTACCTGGTTTGAGAGTAAACAGAAAAAGCGCTGTAAACAGAAGCCAGCTAAATTCCATCATTAATACGCCATTCGCTACGATGAATCTGCGTTCTTCTGCGCCCTACAGTGTGCCTGCGCGCGCGTTAGTGCGTGTTACAGTGCGGTTCCTTTAATACCACTGTTCAGCACAATAACGAAGCGCTGACTAAATGTATTTGAATATTTTAAAGGGGCAGGGCTACGACGAGGCAGCTACCTGCGCATAACCTAAGGACAACGAGTAAAGTTAAAAAGTTCGCCCTGAAATTAAGAGCATCTCTGACTGAAACATTGTTTGAATGTTGTGTAGTATTTTCTTACTTTCTTAATGCCTTGACAACGTAACCTCGGGGTTTTCACGATGCACCCAATTTTTAGGCGTCCCATGTCTAATAGGCATAATACATTTCTTATATATTATTCTACATTATTATCAGTATATTCTAGATTAATTTACATCTCTCTTTAATATAAATCGTGGTTAAAATTGTCCCACAGAACTCGGTTTCATTAGACAGTTGGTCACACTGCTCATCGTGAGGGCGTTTGCAGAAGACCAACTACTTTAACGTGAGAACAGTTGCTATCGTGAGTAGGTGCACGTCTTTTTTTGCTGAAGTGCTTTGCCAGTGTTAAACCAACACTGACGGGAAATTAACCGCTGAAGTACAACGTCGTACTGAGTCTGCGCAAATTCTGACCAAAACTCACCACAGACAGCACCAGCCTTCATCTGCGATTAGTACATTTCCTCCCTGAACGCTTGACGTGGTGTGCCCTTAATTACTGTGTAGAGGAACAGATAATGGCTTTGATACTATTTTTGTTAGGAGCATTTTACGTACTGGATCTGCCACGCTGTAAAACGCATATCCGATGTTGACACAACTACCTACATCAAAATTCATTAGGATGTAAATTCATTCTGAATTTACATCCTAAATATAGATGTTTCTGAATGAACAATATGGTGTCTGTTTCTGAGCCTCTTCACATATATTGTATTGTATTTTAAAAACAGCGGCACTGTAAATCTTCCTGGAGTGTTTAAGCTGTTGGGATGGCTGCTGTTTTGCTGGGTTATCTGATCATTTCTTTACACGTCTGCCTCCAGGCTGGCTGCTTTGAATAGAAAATTAAAATGATTGCTGTATCATATAGACCCCCACCTTTGTGCAGCTGTAACACTGCCAACATTGTGTGAAATTGTGTCAAACTGTGAGTGTGTGTGTGTGTGAGAGAGAGAGAGAGAGAGAGAGATAAATTGTGTGTATATGAATGTGTTTGTGTCAAATTGTGAATTATGCGTTCAGATACAGTGTACATATATGTGTGGAATGACAAGACTTTGAATACATAAACACATACATATTTTAGAAAACTAAGTCAAACGGTATACAATAAATAAATAAAATATCAACTATACTGGACCCTGCTGCCAAAATCTGCATCACTCACTCAAGAACAGGAATCAGATCTAATTAAACAGGTGGTTCACTTTGTGGGTGCTATGGAGACTGCAGCTTGTTCAGGGTGGGGATGTGGGGGATGTGTTTTTAGCCAGCTGTTGCACACAAAATATATAACGAGTGTATCTGTATTAGGTGTGATATTGCTGATTGTGTTTATTTTATTAGCAGTGTTGTGTTGGTTGTGTTAATTGGGATAGAAATGAGGATGGACTAGACCAGATCCCTAGCCAGGCTGTGATTGGTGTTTGTAAAGTAAGGACTGGATCAGATCCCTAGCCGGGCTGTGATTGGTGTTTGTAAAGTAAGGACTGGATCAGATCCCTAGCCGGGCTGTGATTGGTGTTTGTAAAGTAAGGACTGGATCAGATCCCTAGCCGGGCTGTGATTGGTGTTTGTAAAGTAAGGACTGGATCAGATCCCTAGCCGGGCTGTCCTTGTGAGGGTCTGCAGGCAGGCACCACTCTAATGTGAGCTCATACTGTAGGAATGACACTGATGCCCAAATGCCTTATTGATTTTTTTGATGCTGACTCACTGTTAGACATAGTCTGGCTAAAAGCCAGGAGACTCAGTCAGCTATCTTCACAAAAATAACCCTCTTCATTCTCTCATTACTGGAATTACACATTAAAATGTTCAGTATTAATTCAGTAGAGTAGGTATCATGTGTTGCTCATTGTGTGCATGTAGATGGGCATGGCATGTAGGCTGTACATATTTATAGGTGTGTGGCATGTATGCTATTCATATTTAAAGGCTAATGGTGTGTGGGTGGTACATATTTAAAAGAGAATGGCTTGTCGCTGATACATATTTCATGGGCATGGTCTCTTGGTGGTACATATTTAAAGGGGTGTGGCCTGTACATACTACATATTTAAAGGGGATGTAAGTGGTACAGATTCAGAGTCACTGCTTTAAATACACAGATGGTAGGATTACTGTGCTCTCCTGCAGCCAGGAAAGAACTCAAAGCCATGAGTGGTTTGCTGACTCAGCACACTGCTCAGATGCTCTGGGTCATTATTAAAAGCTGAAGCTTGGTGTGTGATGTCATTTCTCTGTTCTGCACTGACCCACCCAGGGCAGAAGGCTCAGATAGACCCCTCAACCCCCACAGCTTCCATGCAAATGTGCTTTTAGAAATTCATTTTATTTTAACGGCTGACTGTGCAGATTACATCATCATTAATGCGACTGAGAAACCCACAGCCAATGATTTAGTCGTGGATGTTTCCTTGATTAGGCTCACAGGCTTAATCTCTTTACCACCGACTGGAATTTACCATAAAAACAATGCTGTGAGTTTAAATAGCATTATCTTAAGCCATCTGAGGGGTTGCTTCTGTCTGTCCTCAAAAACTATCCATTCACTACCCTTATAAATACCACTCACTATCCTTATAAATACCACTCACTACCCTTATAAATACTACTCACTACCCTTAGTGAGTGCCATTAGTTAGTGCCATTCCCCAAAATATCTCTTGAATACGTTTTTGTACTTTACACCCTTTTTTCCCCAATAGTCATGGGTTTTTTTCCCCCTTCATTTAATGCTGGTGGCTTATATACACCTGAACGAAGAGCTCGCCTTGCAACAGACTTCTCAAACCAATGGTGATGTCGTGGCTTCAGGGAAGCTGACAGAATTCCATCATAGCCTGGCCGGTAACTGCCTATTTCAGGGAGACATCAGTACAGATCCAACACTGGCCTCTAGTGGAGAAGGACAGAAGTGCGTCAGCACTGATCCAACACTGGCCTCTAGTGGAGGAGGAGGGAAGTCTACTGTCAGGGAAAGGAGGCCGAACCAGAAACCTGCGACTGATTCCGCCAATGCAAGCCATTGTAAAGATTGCACTCATCAACGCAGTTGACTTTTTAAGTTAGTTCAGTATTACATTTTAAATGTGTAAATCTAATTTGACACTGCATCATATTCTGGATGCTCCAAGTGATTCATAAAAAAGAAACAGCCACCTGGCCGCAGTCATTTAGAATAAGCACACACCAGGTCTGTATAGAAGGCTTTTTTGTGAAAAACCTTACCTGGGTTTTAAGAAACAAACAAAAGCAGGTTTCCACATCGATTTGGACAACGCACTTCGCAGTAAATTACGAAGTAACTTGCTGCTTCTGCGTCAATCGTTGCGCTCCGTGTTTTTCATAAAAAATGCCATGCTTCACAATATGGTCTCACATTGCCAGTGGAGAAATGTGCTTTCCTTGATTAACGTTCGTATGTGTAGAAAAACTCCATACGAGCATTATATGGAGTTTTCATTTGTTACAATTATTCCACCCCTCTGTTACAATCATTCCGATATCATTGTTCATTTCGTATGATTTAATTATTTTAAATAGTATCAGATTCGTTTACGATAATTGAAATGGGTAAAGACTACTAAATAAAATTTCATCGCGGCAGGTCATAAGCAAAAAAAAGACAATTACATTTATACTGACTCTCACCTACAGCACGAGAAAATCATTGAGACGGAGAAGGCCATATCCCTTTACGCACCGTGACGTAGCAAAACCCTCTCAGTGTGTGACGCGGCCAAGTCTCTCGCGCCACGTGACGTGGAAGGTCTCTCTCGCGATCAGGCGGAGCTGCTGCGGATGTCGTTGTTTTGGCTGAGAGAGCGACAGAGTGAGATAGTGAGAGTGAGAGAGAGAGACGCTTGTCACCGAACATCTCTGGGTGCCTCGGACGTTTTCGTGCTGGTCGCCGTCCCCATCCATTGCCGAAGAGGCACTGCGAGTCTCTCCCGGGGAGAGCATCGCACAGAGATCCGCTGATGGAGGACTTTGATGAAATCTACGAGGAGGAAGAGGACGAGGACAGGGCCGCGGAAGAGCAACTGCTTAAGTACACTCCGGACCCAGTTGTGGTGCGCGGATCCGGCCACGTCACTGTGTAAGGAGCCTGTCCGGGTGTCAAGGATTAAAGAACCGTGTGTTCCCCAGACAACTGATCAGTTTACCTGCAATGTGAGGCTGAGAAGTGTGTCTGTGGGCAATCTGGGGGTGTACACGCACGACAGAGAGCTATCGA
Organism: Anguilla anguilla; assembly: GCF_013347855.1. NCBI lineage: Eukaryota > Metazoa > Chordata > Actinopteri > Anguilliformes > Anguillidae > Anguilla > Anguilla anguilla. Next base: position 65,865,057 of record NC_049205.1, read on the forward strand.
GTTTCCTCGCTGCAGTTACAGGCCGTGTTTCCGACTACTGCACTCTAGGGTGGGGGCGGGGAGGCCATAAGAAAGAACATATATTTTCATTAACAGGACAAATTAAAACAGGTTCAAACTTTTCGCGTAATTTCAAGTCACTGTGTTGTTCTACTTGCATTTTCATCCCTGCGTGGGGTATGTTGCCCGATTGTTGTGGTTCCGTGTCGCAGGCTGACTCGCTGTAGACAGGAAGTTCGTGCTGGTGGAAGTGCCCTGGAAAGCTTTTTAGATCTTACGTTTCGGGATTTCGGTAGAAGCGAAAAGTCTTTGCTACTTTCTGCGATTACTGTTGGTTAAATAATGAAAATATGGCTATTGCACCGTTAACAGACATTCAGTTAAAAAGCTTAGTTTTAATTTTACAACTTCGTTTCAGGAAAACTACACAGGATGGTAAGAGCTTGGCTTGAAGGGTTTTAGAATCGTCCAATGCCAATTTTCAGCGTCTGCGAAATGATTATTGCGATTAATGAAAATGATGCGAAGTGAAATCTCTTACAAAGAGCGGTACTAACTGTGATTAAATCGTCAGGTTAAGAGCGGTACTAACTGTGATTAAACCGTCAGGTTAAGAGCGGTACTAACTGTGATTAAACCCTCAAGTTAAGACCGGTACTGTTTACTCTTCACAGGTTTGGACTGAGCAACAAGTTTGAGTCAGAGTTTCCTTCCTCGCTCACAGGAAAGGTAAGTGGTGATTATTCACCTGACATTGTGGTGGCTGTACAGCTTTCATACTGAGGGATAAGTGGTATGGAGCTTTCACACTGAGTGATGAGTGTTGTATTAGAGCTTTAACAGTGAGGGATAAGTGTTGTAGAACTTTCTCAGTGAGCGATGAGTGTTGTATTAGAGCTTTCACACTGAGAGATGAGTGTTGTAGAAATTTCTCTGTGAGCGATGAGTGTTGTATTAGAGCTTTCACAGTGAGGGATAAGTGGTATAGAGCTTTCACACTGAGTGCTGAGTGTTGTAGAGCTTTCACAGTGAGGGATGAGTGGTATAGAGCTTTCACACTGAAGGATGAGTGTTGTAGAACTTTCACACTGAGGGATGAGTAGTATAGAGCTTTCACGCTAAGGGATGAGTGTTGTAGAGCTTTCACACTGAGTGATGAGTGTTGTAGAGCTTTCACACTGAGGGATGAGTGTTGTGTTAGAGCTTTCACACTGAGTGATGAGTGGTATAGAGCTTTCACACTGAGTGATGAGTGGTATACTGATTTCACGCTGAGTGATGAGTGTTGTAGAGATTTCACAGTGAGTGATGAGTGTTGTATTAGAGCTTTCACACTAAGGGATGAGTGTTGTAGAGCTTTCACAGTGAGGGATGAGTGTTTTAGAGCTTTTACACTGAGTGATGAGTGTTGTAGAGCTTTCACACTGAGGGATGAGTGTTGTATTAGAGCTTTTACACTGAGTGATGAGTGTTTTAGAGCTTTCACACTAAGGGATGAGTGTTGTAGAGCTTTCACAGTGAGGGATGAGTGGTATAGAGCTTTCTCAGTGAGTGATAAGTGTTGTACTAGGGCCTTTACATTGGGATATGAGCTGTAGGTGTTTGTCCTTGTCTCTAGGTGGCACCAGAGGAGTTCAAGGCCAGTATCAGCAGGGTGAATGGGTGTCTGAAGAAGACACTGCCTGTAAATGTGCGCTGGCTGCTGTGTGGCTGTTTATGCTGCTGCTGCACCCTGGGATTCAGCCTGTGGCCTGTTATCTGCCTCAGCAAGCGAGTAAGGATACTCCAGTGCTGCTGAGCCTACACTACACTACACTGCACTAGCACTACACTGCATGCATTACACTACACGGCACTGCACTGCACTACATTACACGGCACTGCACTACACTGTGCTGCACTAGCACTGCCCTACATTACACAGCAACACTCATCTCTCACACTTCATGACACTGTCTGTATACCTTGTTTACGTACACACAGCTCTCTAAAACATCTGCCTCTGTAAAATACTAATGTGTCTTATTTGTAGACGCGGCGGTCTGTGGAGAAGTTGCTAGAGTGGGAGAATAATAGACTATACCACAAGGTCAGTACTGCAGGTGCCTGTCAGTTTGGATGTGATGCTCCTGTGATCGGGGTGCCTGTCAGTTTGGATGTGATACTCCTGTGATCGGGGTGCCTGTCAGTTTGGATGTGATACTCCTGTGATCGGGGTGCCTGTCAGTTTGGATGTGATGCTCCTGTGATCGGGGTGCCTGTCAGTTTGGATGTGATGCTCCTGTGATCGGGGTGCTTGTCAGTTTGGATGTGATTCTCCTGTGATTGGGGTGCCTGTCAGTTTGGATGTGATGCTCCTGTGATCGGGGTGCCTGTCAGTTTGGATGTGATGCTCCTGTGATAAAGACATGCTAATTTTCAGGTGTTCTTCTCCCCCCTAGCTCTGCCTGCACTGGAGACTGAACACGCGGAAATGTGAAACCAATAACATGATGGAATATGTGAGTGTATTAGCCAATAGCATGATGATGTGTGTGGGTGGATTAGCAAAATGCATGATGATGTATGTGAGTGTATTAGCCAATAGCATGATGATGTGTGTGGGTGGATTAACAAAATGCATGATGATGTATGTGAGTGTATTAGCCAATAGCATGATGATGTGTGTGGGTGGATTAACAAAATGCATGATGATGTATGTGAGTGTATTAGCCAATAGCATGATGTGTGTGGGTGGATTAACAAAATGCATGATGATGTATGTGAGTGTATTAGCCAATAGCATGATGATGTGTGTGGGTGGATTAACAAAATGCATGATGATGTATGTGAGTGTATTAGCCAATAGCATGATGTGTGTGGGTGGATTAACAAAATGCATGATGATGTATGTGAGTGTATTAGCCAACAGCATGATGGTGTATTTTGGTGTATTAGTCAATAGCATAATGGTGTATGTGGGTGGATTAGCCAATAGCATGATGTATGTGAGCGTATTAGCCAATAGCATGTTGGTGTATGTTAGTGTGTTAGCCAATAGTATGATGGAATAATTGAAGCATTAGCCAAACTTGTGCTGGTTTCTGCTTGTAATCACAGCAGTCCCTAATAGTGACCAAAACTACACCTGCACATTATCTCCTGTGACTCACCCTCTTCAACTCTACTAACTCTGTGACTCACCCCCTCCAACTCCATTAACTCTGTGACTCACCCCCTCCAACTCCATTAACTCTGTGACTCACCCTCTTCAACTCCATTAACTCTGTGACTCACCCCCTCCAACTCCATTAACTCTGTGACTCACCCTCTCCAACTCCATTAACTCTGTGACTCACCTTCTCTAACTCCATTAACATCCCAGTCTGGCTCATTAACGCTGACTCACCCTCTGGCTCAGTACCTGTTCTGAGACTCACTGTTCTGTGACTCTGTTGCCTTCTCTCTCCCACTTCAGGTCATCCTGATAGAGTTCCTACCCAAGAGCCCGATATTCCGGCCAGACTAGCCCCACCAGTCAGTCTGCAGGGTGTCCTCCCGCATGGTGCCTTACTCTGGGACTGTCTCCGTGTGGAGCTGAACACTACAGACAGGGCCTACTGAGGGCCTCTCAGAGACGGCTGTCCGTTCATCCTGTGGAGCATGGCCTTCTTACTGCGCTGGTCACAGACTCCTCTGTTTAAGATCCCTGCAGGACATTTGCAGGCTCACTGCATCTCTGCAGAGGCAGGAGAGAACCTGGGTCAGCTGTCTGTCTGCTGTCTGTCTCTAAGGGCACGTGGACATTGATGGGGATATTTGTGCATTCTGTGTGTGTGTGTATGTGTGTGTGAGAGAGTGTAGCTGAAGAGAAGCTCAGTGGCATAATGATATTATGCACATGGGCTTTGGACTCCTGACTGGGTTCTCCGTGTGAAGGTTCTACTCTGCTGGGTTCCGCTTGTGAAAGTTCTACTCAGCTAGAATCTCCTTGTGAAGGTTCTACTCAACTGGATTCTCCTAATGGGGGTTCTACTCAGCTGGGTTCTCTTCGTGAGGGTTCTGCTCAGTAATCTTCACGTCTGCAGGACTTCAGAGACGCCAGTCTGGGAGGCCAGGCGAAGTACTGTGTGAAAACAGACTGCATTATGGGACATCTATTCTGTTTGTTGTCAGTAGGTTACTGTATGTGCATTATTGACTTACTAATTTTATTAAAATAATTTGTCTCTAAGTCAACAAGTTTATTTGGTTTAAGAAATTCCTTGCAGGTGTCCCAAACTTAAGACAAGAACCGAAATCTTATTGGTGAAATTCAAACCCAGTGTGTATAATATCCTTGCACTGGATATGAATTCAGTGAAGGTTTTATATATAATGAGTACAAATACTGAATATAGTATATATAGTTGCAGGAAGAAATTTGTGAACACTTTGGAATTAACTGGATTTCTGCATTAACTATTCATTAAATATGGTCTGATCTTCATCTAAGTCACAATAATACATTCTTCTTAAACTAATAACACACAATCAGTTGCATTTTTCATGTCTTTATTGAACACATTGTCTGAACATTCACAGTTCCGAATGGAAAAAGTATGTGTACCCTTGTATCTAGTAACTGGTAGAACCTCTAGTAGCAATAACCACCAACAAATATTTTCTAAAGCTGCTGATCAGACTGTTTAGGAGTCATTTTAGACCATTCCTCCTTACAAAACTGCTTCAGTTCATTGATATTTCCTGGATTTCTGGCACGGACAGTCCTCTTCAGGTCATGCCACACCATCTCCATTGGGTTAAGGTCTGGACTCTGACTTGGCCATTCCAAAACATGAATTTTCTTCTGTTCAAACCATTCTGTTTTTGATTTACTCATGTGTTTTGGGTCATTGTCTTGTGGCATCACCCAACTTCTATTAAGCTTCAGACTGCCACCCTGACATTCTCCTGTAAAATTTCTTAATATAATTTTGAATCCTTCATTCCCTCAGTGACTGCAAGCTGTTCAGGCCCTGAGGCAGCAAAGCAGCCCCAAACCATGATGCTCCCTCCACCATGCTTCACAGTTTGGATGAGGTTTTGGTGTTGGTGAACAGTGCTTTTTCCCTCCAAATGTAGTGTTGGGCATTTCTGCTAAAATGTTAAACTTTTGTCTCATCTATCCATAGAACATTGTCCCAGGAACATCCAGGTGGGCTTTTGCAAACTTTAGATGTGCAGCAATGTTTTATTGGAGGGCAGTTGTTTCCTCTGTGGTGTCCTCCCATGAATACCATTCTTGTTTAGTGGTTTTCTTATAGTGGTCACATGAACAGAGACTTTAGCAAGTTCAAGAGATTTCTGCAGGTCCTTTACTGTTACCATAGCGTTCTTTTTGACCTGTTTCAGAATTGCATGCTGCACTCTTGCTATGATCTTTTCAGGATGTCCATCCTAGGGAGAGTAGCCAGTCTCAATTTGTAGACAGCTTGTGTGATTGTGGATTGATGCACACCCAGGCCTTTAGAAATGCTTTTGTAGCCTTTTCCAGCTTTACGCATCTCTACAATTCTTCTAAAGTCCTCTGAAAATGGTTTCGTTCAGGGCATGAATCACACGAACAGAGGTTCCTTGAGAAGAGCAGACTGTGTGTGTGTATATATATATATATATACACACACAAGGTGTGGCTATTAAATAATGAGACTAATGCTGTAATTCAATTTTAATGAAGAAAACTGGCATTTCAATTCCTTTCCCCTTCAATATATTCCCCTTTTGCAACTACACACCGCTGCATTCTGGTCTTCCACTGTTCAAAGCAGTGCAGTGCATCTTCTTCCGTTAGTCGTCTCGGAAGCTCCATCGTTTTCTTCTTCACTTCTGGAACAGACTCGAAATGGGTTCCCTTGGATGCAGACTTGATTTTAGGGAAAAGAAAAAAGTTGCATGGTGCTAGATCAGGTGAATACGGAGGGTGGTCAAGTACTTTTCCCTAAAATCAAGTCTGCACCCAAGGGAACCTGTTTCGAGTCTGTTCCAGAAGAAGAAGAAAACGACAAAGCTTCTGAGACAACTAATGGAAGAAGACCTACTGCACTGCTTTGATCAGTGGAAGACCAGATTGCAGCGGTGTGTAATTGCAGAAGGGGAAAGGAATTGAAATGTAAGTTTTCTTCATTAAAATTGAATTACAGCATTAGTCTCATTATTTAATAGCCACACCTCATATATACAGTCCCCTCCAAAAATATTGGAACAGCAAGGCCAATTCCTTTGTTTTTGTAATACACTGAATACATTTGGGGTTGAGATAATAAGATGAACATGAGACAAGAGTTCAGAATTTCAGATTTTATTTCCTGGTATTTACACCTAGATGTGTTAAACTACTTAGAACATAGCACCTTTGGTGACCACCCAATTTTTAGGAGAGCAAAAGTATTGGAACAGAGAGTATTTAAGTAAATGAAAGCAAATAACACTTAACATTTGGTAGCATATCTCTTGCTTGCAATAACTGCATCAAGCCTGTGACCCATTGACATCACCAAACTGTTGCATTTTTCTTTTGTGATGTTTTTCCAGGCTTTTACTGCAGCCTCTTTCAGTTGTTGTTTGTTTCGGGGGGTTTTTCCCTTCAATCTCCTCTTCAGGAGGTGAAATGCAAGCTCAGTTGGGTTAAGGTCTGGTGATTGACTTGGCCAGTCTAAAACCTTCCACTTTTTCTCCCTAATGAAATCCTTTGTTGTGTTGGCAGTGTGTTTTGGGTCATTGTCTTGCTGCATGATGAAGTTCCTTCCAATTAGTTTGGACGCATTTCTCCGTAAGTTGGCAGACAGAATGTTTTTGTAGACTTCTGAATTCATCCTGCCGCTACCATCATGAGTTACATCATCAATGAAGATTAGTGAGCCCACTCCAGAAGCAGCCATGCAAGCCCAAGCCATGACACTTCCTCCACCGTGCTTCTCAGATGAGCTTATATGTTTTGGATCATGAGCAGATCCCTTCTTTCTCCACACTTTGGCCTTTCCATAACTTTGGTAGAGGTTAATCTTGGTCTCATCAGTCCATAAAACTTTGTTCCAGAACTTTTGTGGCTCATCTCTGTACTTCTTTGCAAACTGTAATCTCGTCTTCCGATTCTTACTACTGATGAGTGGTTTGCATCTTGTGGTATAGCCTCTATATTGCTGCTCTCTAAGTCTTCTTCAAACAGTTGATTGAGATACCTTCACCCCTGTCCTGTGGAGATTGTTTGTGATGTCACTGACTGATATTTTGAGGTTTTTCTTCACAGCTTTCACAATGTTTCTGTCATCAACTGCTGTTGTTTTCCTTGGTCGACATGTTTGATATCTGTTGCTCAGTACGCCAGCGGTTTCTTTCTTTTTCAGGACATTCCAAGTTGCCGTACAAGCTATCCCCAATGCTTGTGTTATGTCTCTGATCGATTTCCCCTCTTTTCTAAGCTTGCTTTTCTCCCAAAGACAGCTCTCTGGTCTTCATGTTAGTTTATCTTTTATAACACAAATGCAGTTTTCACAGGCAAAACCGAAGGCTAAAACCAAGAGTAGACATTCAGAACTATTTATTGTTTAACCAATCAATCTAACAGGACACATCTGGGCAACAAGAAACACCTGTCAGTCACGTTCCAATACTTTTGCTCACCTAAAAATTGGGTTGTCTGATACAAAAGGTGATATGTTCAAAGTTGTTTAACAAATCTAGATAAAAATACCAGGAAATAAAAGCTGAAATTCAGATCTGTCATCTCATGTACATCTTTTGACCTCAAACTCAATTGTCTTCAGTGTATAGCAAAAACAAAGGAATTGACCTTGCTGTTCCAATACTTTTGGAGGGGACTGTATATATATATATATATATATATATATGTATATATATATATACTAAAGTTGACTGATCAGAAATTTCCATAAATATCCACACGCACGCGGATATACACCTGTACCTGACAGCAAATGTGTCCGTATGTTATTTAGTTCCCATTGGAACTAGACCATGGAGTAAGTGTTTTATTCTTCCAGATTGGATCACATTGTGTAGTAATAATAAAATATTCTGAAATGGTGAAATACCACTTCCACTGACCAGGTAAGAACAGCATTGAAAAATATAACTTTAGACAAGAATGCAACTTTAGCCTACAAATTTCATAAGATTACCCCTTTCCCACTGTAGACCTGGAATCAGGCTGCCTCAAAATACCTTCCCCACTGTACAGCAGAACCAGGCTGACTCATTATAGCCCTTTCCCACTGTAGAGCTGAACCAGGCTGACTCAGTAAGTAGGCGGTATACTTTGTAAGAATTAGAATTTTTTGAGCAAAAAGACGCAACGAGAACTAAAGAACAAAAAGACACGGTGTTGTGTGTTCATACAGTGCAGTGTGCGACGGCCTCCAGGGAGAACTTTTAGAAAATGTCTTTCTTGTTTTCCGACCTCCCCCTCTCAGCTATTGGTCCAAATATCACATGGTTGGTTACATCACGGTTGAAAGTTCAGAGGGCAGACTTCACGTGCTAATGTACGGAGAGTCAACGCCAATTTCTCTTCTGTAGAGATGGGAATTCTGTGAGTTCCCGCATGTTTGATGAATGGTGCTACTCGTTTCAGCAAGTCATCAAAACGCCTAACACACATTCGGAAATAAGAGAAGTGGACCTCCTCGTCTAAACTCCGCATTTGCCAAACGTACAGACAAAACTCTCCATTGTCCGTCAAACTTTGATTTAGAGGGCGAACGTACCATCTCCTTCGCCTTTTCTTCTTCTCTTGCATAGCTAGATAAACTAAAACGACATAGCTCAGGAGGTAAGACCGATTGTCTGGCAGTCGGAGGGTTGCCGGTTCAAACCCCACCCTGGGCATGTCGAAGTGTCCTTGAGCAAGACACCTAACCCCTAACCCCTAACTGCTCTGGCGAATGAGAGGCATCAATTGTAAAGCGCTTTGGATAAAAGCGCTATATAAATGCAGTCCATTTACCATTTACCAAAACTAAAGCCACTTTAAACTCCTCTGTCTCTGTTGCACTTGTGCTTCTATCACCGACGCCATTGTTGTTTTGTGTTGTGATCTCGCATAGCCCTTCTTCATACATCCATGGCGTAGCCGTGAGACGGAGGTCTGGGTGAGACTCCAGCCCTGAATAATAGCTGCCTCGTAATTATTCTGTGCCCCCCAGCGGTGTGGAGTGACATTAAACGGTGCGGTGTTCTCACTGAGTATACCGACAACAGTGTTCGTGGACATGTTCGCCGGTGGTGCTCAATCCTGAAGTTCTTTGTTCTTACTGAATATACCGCCAGCTTTATAGCCCTTTCCCACTGCAGAGCATCCATCCATCCATCCATCCATCCATTATCTATACCTGCTTATCCTGGGCAGTCATGGGGAGTGCTGGAGCCGACCCCAGCGTGCATTGGGTGAGAGAGGAATACACCCCGGACAAGCCGCCAATCCATCACAGGACAGCTGGAATCAGACTGGTTCGATATCCTTCTTTTCCACTGTAGAGCTGAACCAGGCTGGCTCGATATCCCTCTTTCCCACCGTAGAGCTGAAAATAGGCTGGCTTACCCATAGAAACAGTTCCAATCATATTACACACGTAATTCTTTATCAAAAAGCTATTTTTATTGAACAAATTAACATCTTCAGTTGGTGCTTAATTCGCTTGGTAGATGGGAGTAGTGAGGAGGTTCAGGTAGGTGGGGTCACTCCATGGCCCCGCCCTCTGCGCTCTCCTGATTGGCCGCATGGTCCTCGCTGGCCTCTTTGCCTTCCTTGCTCCTCTTGCTCTTCTTGTGCTTGTGGCGGCGGTGGGCGTCGCCCTCCTCACTGTCGTGCCGTCGCCTACTGCTGCTGCTACAGACAGAGGATACACACGTGTGTGTGTGTAGTATCAGTGTGTGTGTGTGTGTGTGTAGTATCAGTGTGTGTTTCTGTGAGTGTGTGTGTGTGTATCTGTATGTGTGTGTGTAGTATCTGTTTGTGTGTGTGTGTAGTATCAGTGTGTGTGTGTGTAGTATCTGTGAGTGTGAGTATGTACCTGTATGTGTGTGTATGTCTGTAGTATCTGTGTGTGTGTGTGTGTGTGTGTGTAGTATCTGTGTGTGTGTGTGTCTGTGTGTGTGTGTGTGTGTGTAGTATCTGTGAGTGTGTGTATGTATCTATATGTGTGTGTATGTCTGTAGTATCTGTATGTGTGTGTATGTCTGTAGTATCAGTGTGTGTGTGTGTGTGTCTGTAGTATCTGTGTGTGTGTGTGTGTGTTTGTGTCTGTAGTATCTGTGTGTGTGTGTGTGTGTGTGTGTAGTATCTGTGTGTGTGTGTGTAGTATCTGTGTGTGTGTGTAGTATCTGTGTGTGTGTGTGTGAGTGTGAGTGTGTAGTATCTGTGTGTGTGTGTGAGTGTGTGTGTGTGTGTGTGTGTGTGTGTAGTATCTGTGTGTGTGTGTGAGTGTGAGTGTGTGTGTGTAGTATCTGTGTGTGTGTGTGAGTGTGTGTGTGTGTACACGCGTGTGTACCTGCGGGAGGACTTGTGTCGCCCCTCCTCTTTGTCTCTGTGTCTCCTCTCTCGATGACGCTCCTCCTTCTCCCTGCTGGTGCGATAGCCTCTCTCCCTCTCTGCATACTCTCTATACCGATACCGCTCCTCATCACTGCAAACACACACACACACACGCTCAGATATTACACACACTCACACTCACTCACTCACACACACACGTGCTCAGACTACACTCACAAACAGGGTTCATACACTTTTTCACCAATGATTTTCAATGACTTTTCCATGACTTCTCCACAACCTTTAACTGAATTTCCATGACCAAAACAAATGACTTTATCCCAGCGGGACGATTTAAAATTATTTATTGTAACACTAATTAGGTCTGCATCTGAAACATATGGTGCCTCCCTAAAACAAATAAACACCAGACAGACACACTTAGATACATTCTCTCATATTTTAATTCGAATAGTTCAACATTTTCGTCAATGTCTCAAACAGGGCTCGAAATAGCGACCATTTTGGTCGCATATGCTCCCGAAATTTAATCTTTGCGACCTCGAAATATAATTGGGAGCATTTGTGCGAGTGCAAATAATTGTTCTGGTGCGACCTTTTTTTTTTTCTTTTTTCAGTCGAACGTCTCTGTACATTCGCTAGTTAGTACACTCAGTAGGTCCCTTGTGAGCTGACGGTGACCCTTCTAACCAATCGTGAGCTTGACATTCTTACCTTTAATGCTGATTTTAAATTGGTTAATATTAGCCTTCAATCACTCCCTTTCGCTGCACTCCACTGTCACGCGACACAGAGAGCTAACGCGTTAACTAATGTTACCTGAAGACAAAAGTTTATGTTCAATCTATTAGCGTTATCAAAAAGCTGAAAAGTTGAAGCGAACGATTACGGCATTTTTTTTGAAACGTTAACGTAGTGTTTTGTGTAGCGACCCGGTTGAAACAGCTAATTAATCCGATGCAGTTTACTGGCGGTTGATTTAATTAGCGGTATTAATGTGACTAGAAGCGCTTTGTCGTTTGAAAGCATAACACGCAATTCCTTGAAGAGTCATTACATTCATTTGGCAGACGCTTTTATCCAAAGCGACGTACAAAAGTGCATTTTCATGATCGTAGACAACTGCTGAACACGGGTTCAGTAAGGTACAATTACTTATTTTGTACAGCTATTTCCAGCCGAGAACAATGAACACTATCCTGGTCTAACATCTGCAAAGCCAAACTAGGCAGAAGAATAAGCTACAGTATTAGGACAAATACAATTTACCAAGAAGGGATGGGGCAACATGTAACAAGTGACAGGAAAAAGGGTTTTTTTTTATTTTTTTTTAGGCGTGACAGTTTAACTGTTAGGCTACTTGTAAACCGTACTGTTATATTGTCGTTTTTTATCAATAAAAAATCTATTGCATATATTGTTGGTGCTCCTTACATTTTGGTGGGTGCTCCTAACTTTTTGAAGTTGGGAGCACCAGTGCTACGAAGTAAAAAAGTTAATTTCGAGCCCTGATATATTATTGAAGCTGCACTTCCCTGGCATATTGTCGGGACAGTAGGGCCTACGTTTACTAACTGCTACATTAGCAGATGCGTGCCTGTTGGGCGTGCCTGTAAACAGACTGAGCCAGACCGAATCAACTTCTCACACCACCAAAATACCACGAAGGTTACGTGCCAATTTACGTTTTATTACTATACATACTATTTTTATGATTGGATTAATTAGTTATTATATTTGATTCAACTTTAGCTGTGCTTCCATTACTTTTCAAAAAATATTATTTTCCATAACTTTTCCAGGGCCTGGAAATTGCATTTTAAATTTCAATGACTTTTCCAGGTTTTTCATGACCGTACGAACCCTGCACAAAATACGCACACACGCTCGAAGACTACACACTACACATGCACGCACACAGCGCTCAGACACACACACAGCTTTATACCTGTTATAGGCCAGAGAGGCGGGGCTGTGGTCACAGCTTTATACCTGTTATAGGCCAGAGAGGCGGGGCTGTGGTCACAGCTTTATACCTGTTATAGGCCAGAGAGGCGGGGCTGTGGTCACAGCTTTATACCTGTTATAGGCCAGAGAGGCGGGGCTGTGGTCACAGCTTTATACCTGTTATAGGCCAGAGAGGCGGGGCTGTGGTCACAGCTTTATACCTGTTATAGGCCAGAGAGGCGGGGCTGTGGTCGCGATCTCTCTCGCGGTCATGGCCCCGCTCCCGTGGTCGCTCCCGTTCCCGGTCCTTCTCCCGTTCCCGCTCTTTCTCCCGCTCCCGCTCCTTCTCCCGCCGAGGGTAGTAATCCCATGACTTAGAGCTGTCCATCAAACTGGGCCAGGATGACACCGTCCCTGTCAGTGGGGGAGGGTATCCACCTAGCAGACAGACATGCATGTTTAGCTAGACAGGAAAGCACACCCTCAGTATTAGGGTGCTGTTAGTGCACTGCTTTGTGGTGGCTAGGTTCTTTCTAGGTAGTTGCTAGGGTGTTACTAGGTGGTTACAAGAAGGTTTCTAGGGTCTTACAAGGTGGTTGGCTAGGATCTTACTAATTTGATGCTAGGGTTTTACTCCGGTTGCTAGGGTCTTAGGTGGTTGCTAAAGTGTTACCAAGAGATTGCTCAGGTATTACCAGGGACAGTAAAAACACCTCAGTGCAGTGCCCCCTACCTGTGGAGAAGGGGTACGGCGGTACAGCACGGCCATCATATCCACCAGGATGCCCACTAGAAGAAAGCAAATTACATCACATTCGGTTATCCAGAGACGCACAATGAGTTCACACAAAAGGTCCCTGGAACAGCTACAGAACACAGGCCCGATATAATTCTCATTAAGTATCAGCTATGCATATCCATGAACATCACATTTACTTCATGCAGTAAGCATTGGCTTTCCATGACTTAAGTCATGGAAAGTTATGGAAAGTCAAGTCAGGCATGATTACAAGAGATAATAAAGAGCTACAACATCAAGATGGCGATGCAGGTGCAACAAGTGCTAGATGAAGATATAGCATGAATGTGCTAGAAGATCGAGATACAAGAATACAGGTGATATAAGACAGTGATCGACGATTGGAAGTAACCCTGTAGAGGAGCAGTGTTAGAGTTAGTCCAGGAACAGTCTGAAGAGATGTGTCTTCAGACTATGGCAGAAAATGGGCAGTGACCAAGTGGTTCATAGAGGAATAGGCACATTTTGGATGGAAAGAAGAACCAAAAGCAGACAAAATATTTGTTGGTAAAATTGACTGGCAGAAGAAAATGCAACATCTGTTTATCATATCATGGAAATACCAGCTGTGGTCCAACTTCAAAGGCACGTATATTTCATGCTAGGGATGGAACATTTTACGATTTTCATCACAAAATGACAAGTCGATCTGATCCATCAAATACTCGACTGCACAAGTCTGCTTAAAGGTGGGTGAGTGGGTAAGTGAGTGGGTGAATGGGTGAGTGGGTGAGTGGGTGAGTGAGTGTGGGCAGATTGGTGAGTAAGTGATTGATTGAGTGAGTGGGTGAGTGAGTGATTGAATGAGTGAGTGGATGAGAGTGTGAGTTACAGTTCTCATGAAGGGGTTGAGTAACCTACCTGTCCAAAGTGGGGATGAGAGAGGGAGGGGGACCACCAGGAGGTGGGGGGAAACCTAGAACACAAATTCACCCAAATTTACCCAAGACCCCCAAACATACCCACATTTACACAAATTCACCCAAATTTACCCAGGACCCCAAAGCATACCCACATTTACACAAATTCACCCAAGACTCCCAAACATACCCACACTTACACAAATTCACCCAAGACTCCCAAACATTGCCACATTTACACAAATTCACACATATTATTAGGTATTAATATGACTAATATTTAATAGTTGTATAATATTAAGTGTTATACAACTGCTCTCAGACCAGTACTTCACATTGCTTCAAACAAAACATCCTCAGTACAACAGTCAAACCACTAGCACCACCCTCCTGAAGAACCAGACTTAATTTAACAAGACCCTCGCTTGTAAACATTGCTGTTAATCATCATCTTTGTTTTATTTGCAGTACATGCTTTATGAATCTGATGACTCCGGTTGTGTAACTGGGATAACTGCTTTATGAATCTGATGACTCCGGTTGTGTAACTGGGATAACTGCTGTATGAATCTGATGACTCCGGTTGTGTAACTGGGATAACTGCTGTATGAATCTGATGACTCGGGTTGTGTAACTAGGATAACTGCTTTATGAAGATAATGACTTGGGTTGTGTAACTGGGATAACTGCTTTATGAAGATAATGACTCGGGTTGTGTAACTGGGATAACTGCTTTATGAAGATAATGACTCGGGTTGTGTAACTGGGATAACTGCTTTATGAATCTGATGACTCGGGTTGTGTAACTGGGATAACTGTTGTATGAAGATGATGACTCGGGTTGTGTAACTGGGATAACAGGAAGTCACGTGGCTGGGGGTTATCAACCCCTTCCAGGCGAAGTGCTGAAGTCCATGTGCGAAAAAGAGAAAATGGTGGCCCTACCGATATGCTCACAATGAAATATATAAAAATATTACAAAAGACATTTACAGGCTGTCGGAATGTGACAAGGTTAACTTACCTGGCGGGGGTACAGTGATGGGTATCCCTGGAAAACAGAAACCCATCAAGTGTCAGTCAAACAGGGAGCATGCAGAACCTATCTTTTGTATTGCCTTTGCTACCTATACCTATGGACGCTATAGCGTTAGCTAAGCTAGCAGAGATGTTACTCTACAATCTCAAACCTACATCCGACAAAAATGCAGGATTTCAAACAATGATCCACTGGTCCTTCACTAATTACCTGTTAAAAAGTTATTAAATACATGTAGCTAGTTTAGGTAGATAATGTCAAAAGGACGTTCAATTTTCTTTCTATTTTCTTCAAAAAACCATGAGTGGTTGATGTACTTTTTTCCAGCGCAGAGCATACTTTGTAATGAAAGAGAGATTCATCACTTACTTGGTGGGGGGATGAGTGGAGGGGCGGAGCTGACATTTGGGGGTGGGGGTAGGAAAGGGGGAGGGGGAATGTTGGGGGGGAGTGGCCCAGGGGGGAAGAAAGGTGGCATCTTGGCAGGTGTCTCAGCATCTGAAGAAGAGTGCTCCGATATCACCTGGGAAAAATAAGATGTATATGCATGTGAGCGAGTGAGTGGAAAACCTCTGTGTGAGTGTGTGTGTGTGCGCGTGTATTTTCACCTGAATGTTGTTCCCCTCAATGTTGTGACGACGTCTTCCCTCCACACGACTGATGGTGGCAGTCTGTCCCCCAATCACGTCTATGGAGCCAGTCACCTTACTGCAACACACGCACACCCTGAGATGCAATGCACCTATCACACATACACCCCCTCTCTCTCACACACTCATTCAAACACCCCCCTCTCTCTCCCTCTCACACACTCACGCTCTCTCTCTCTCAAACACACCCCTCCCTCCCTCTCTCTCTCTCTCACACACACACACACACACTCATCCTCTCTCTCGCTCTCTCTCTCAAACACACCCCTCTCTCTCTCACACACACACCTCCCTCTCTCTCTCTCTCTCCCCCTCAGAAAACTGATGGTCCCCAGCAGCAGCACTCTCACGGGCAAGGCCCACACTCACTTACGTATAGAAAGACACGTCCTGAGCAGGAGCACCCCCTGCTGCCCACTGAGGGGGAGAAATCCTATGAGCGGCAAGCAAGAAAACAGGGAGACAGCAGCATAGAGTTACCGAGAAACAAGGTCCAAGAGTCTGCCATAGTCAGACAGTGTTAATGTGCCCGTGCTACAGTCAGACACAGTGCAAGTGTAACTGTGCTACAGTCAGACACAGTTAGTGTAACTACTACAGTCAGACACAGTTAGTGTAACTACTACAGTCAGACACAGTGTTAGTGTAACTGTGCTACAGGCAGACACAGTGTAAGAGTAACTGTGCTATAGGCAGCCACAGTGTTTGTGTAACTGCTACAGTGAGACAGTGTTAGTGTAACTGTGCTACAGTCAGACGCAGTGTCAGTGTAACTGTGTTACAGTCAGATGCAGTGTTAGTGTTACTGTGCTACAGTCAGTCAGCGTTAGCCTGAATATGTTACAGTCAGAATTAGTGTCAATACACTACAGTCAGTGTTAGAGTTGATACGCTACAGTCAGTGTGTGACAGAACTACAGTCAAAAGCATCAGAGTGAACGCTGTTCTGAATGACTGCAGGAGGTACGTGGGCATGCCCTTACCTTGATGTGGATAGCGCAGATTTGTAGAGGTTGCTTGGGGAGGTGAAGTCAGGTTTAGGTTGGTGGGGGGGTAAGCTGATGTCCTTTTCACTGTTTCCGGTCCTGCCCTGCTGAACCTTGGGGGTGACAGGACAGGGTGAGAGAACATGGTGAGACCAAACACACAGCAAGCTCCACCCCCTACCAACCCCCTTCCCCCCGCCAGGTATTTACCGTGATCTTGCTGGCTACCGAGGCAACGGTGAGCACCTCCAGGCCCATTCGGAGCCGCTTCTGCTTCTCACAGTAGGTCTTCCACGTGTCCTCATTAAAGCCATAATTGAAGTAATCCGAGAGATCCGCACCTGAACAGCACACAGAGAACCGCCTCAACACACAGAGCACCACCTCAACGCACTGAGAACCGCCTCAACACACAGAGAACCGCCTCAACGCACAGAGAACCGCCTCAACGCACAGTGAAGCACCTCAACACACAGAGAAGCGCCTCAACACACAGGACACCGCCTCAACACACAGAGAACCGCCTCAACACACAGAGAACCGCCTCAACACACAGGGCACCGCCTCAACACACAGGGCACCGCCTCAACGCACTGAGAACCGCCTCAACACACAGGTCACCACCTCAACACACAGGTCACCGCCTCAACACACAGGGCACCGCCTCAACACACAGGGCACCGCCTCAACACACAGGGCACCGCCTCAACGCACTGAGAACCGCCTCAACGCACAGAGAACCGCCTCAACGCACAGAGAACCGCCTCAACACACAGGACACCGCCTCAACACACTGAGAACCGCCTCAACGCACAGAGAACCGCCTCAACGCACAGTGAAGCACCTCAACACACAGAGAAGCGCCTCAACACACAGGACACCGCCTCAACACACAGGGAACCGCCTCAACACACAGCGCACCGCCTCAACACACAGGGCACCGCCTCAACACACAGGGCACCGCCTCAACACACAGAGAACCGCCTCAACACACAGAGAACCGCCTCAACACACACAGAACCGCCTCAACACACACAGAACCGCCTCAACACACACAGAACCGCCTCAACACACAGAGCACCACCTCAACACACTGAGAACCGCCTCAACACACAGAGCACCACCTCAACACACAGAAAACCGCCTCAACACACAGAGAACCGCCTCAACACACAGAGAACCACCTCAACACACAGAAAACCGCCTCAACACACAGAGCACCACCTCAACACACAGAAAACCACCTCAACACACAGAGCACCACCTCAACACACAGGGCACCACCTCAACACACAGAGAACCACCTCAACACACAGGGCACCACTTAACGTCCTGGTGACTCAACTACCCCCTGCTCGAGACCCTGAGCATCTCTCTCCCTGGTGATTGGGGGTCCTGCGTTAATGAGCTGCTGATGCCCGACTGATCCACCTGCCTGTGGCCCTACATAAGCCCTGTGGCCCTACATAAGCCCTGGGCCCCTACATAAGCCCTGGGCACCTACATAAGTCCTGGGCCCATACATAAGCCCTGTGGCCCTACATAAACCCTGCTTCAGACAAACAGTTGAATTATCATCAGCTATCAGACTTCTGTGGCCTACCTTTAAAACAGACTGTGTTTGTGGCCTGGGTCCACCTTTGATACAGACTGTGTTTGTGGCCTGGGTCCACCTTTGATACAGACTGTGTTTGTGGCCTGGGTCCACCTTTGATACAGACTGTGTTTGTGGCCTGGGTCCACCTTTGATACAGACTGTGTTTGTGGCCTGGGTCCACCTTTGATACAGACTGTGTTTGTGGCCTGGGTCCACCTTTGATACAGACTGTGTTTGGCGTGTGTACCTTTGATACAGACTGTGTTTGGCGTGTGTACCTTTGATACAGACTGTGTTTGTGGCCTGGGTCCACCTTTGATACAGACTGTATTTGGCGTGTGTACCTTTGATACAGACTATGTTTGTGGCCTGGGTCCACCTTTGATACAGACTGTGTTTGTGGCCTGGGTCCACCTTTGATACAGACCCTTTGCACCTTACAGCGAGGCTTTGGTTGGAGTAGAAATCCTGGGGAAAACTCACCTATTTGTTTTCCACAGGAGAAGAATAACTACTGGTTTTAGATCAGGGTAATAGTGTAGCTCCTACTTAAGTTCTTTTTATGCAATTTGTGATTTCCGTGGTCCATTTTGATGTGTCTTTCAGTTCGTAATAATTGTTTCGGCTATATTCAGGGGTTTTCCAACACCTTGTTTTGAGGCCTCCTGTGTGTTATGTCCACACAACTGTTCTCTGGGATAATATAACGCAGGTGGAATTTGGGACATAACAACCATCTGAACACAATCACATACAGAATACCAGCTCCACACACACACACACACACACACACACACACACATGCACACTTACACGCACACACACCTGAACACAATCATACACAGATTTACACCTGAACACACACAACAGCATCTGCAAACAATCACATGCAGAGAACACTGCAACTCTCTGATATTTAACCCTCTGGAGTCGATGAGTGCGCCGGCGCACTCAAAATGCACCCGTTACTATTATATTAATACCGTCAGAACGGAAGATCGTGTGGCTACCAGCAAATGAAAGTAGACACTCTAAGCTTTCAAATGATGCCAGGAGGCAGTCTCTAGCCCAATCACAGCCCGATCTATAGCTGTGGAAAGGACCATGAAAGTTTACAATTGATGTGGATAAGCTACATTCATTCGTTTTGCTTTTAGCCCCCTCCTATCGCTTTGTTTACAACTCTGATTGGGATGTTACTTCCTGCAGACGATATCCGTAAGTAACCCAAGATGAATGACACCTCAAGCAGCCAATGGAAAAGCAGAAAAGTTATTTATACCGTTATTTATATCAAAATCAAAACCGTATCACACCTGTAGCAGAGATGAACTTGACCGAGTGTGACTGACCAAATGGTAGACTACGTAAATTTGAACGAAAGCAGAGACATAGAAAGAAAACAATATTAGAAATATCAGATTAGATATTTGACAGAATATTAGAAAAGGAGGGATTTTCTAATGCTTCTGAGGGATTCGATTCTGCAGAGCGATGAAGAGGGGCATTCCTGCTCGGATGGAGAAAGCTGGTACACGGATGAAGAAACTGATTCCATCGAAGGAACAGATCCAGTTGAGGATCGAAGTACATTATAATTATAAACTCTGTTTATTCAGACCCCTGCTCAGGATAAGCAGGTATAGATAATGGATGGATGGATGTTTATTCAGACGCAACGTAATTTGCTGTGTAATTTGCAGTTTTACGAATTATGCAGTGTCGGGGAGAATGCAGCATTATGTTGTTGTGTTGAATTCCGAAAATTCCCTATCGTGGAAAACTGGAGGGACTGTTTATTATCGCAACTGTATATTTTATTCAAAATGTGGCTTGTGTGTGTGTCTGTACCGGAGTGAGAGAGATGGGAGGAGGGGCTAACTGTCGCTGAAACTAAAGACTGCCTTTAGTTATTTAGCAGTGTGGGCCACTAAATAGCTAAATGGTTCTTTTTAGATACACGTGAACTATTTATTTGTGTGTTTGTTTATTTAATTGCAAATTTGCTTGTTTATTTACTTTAGTGTAAGTTTTGTAAACATTCTGTGAATTACATTCACACTTCTAATGAGAGTTTATATCCATTTATGTCAGTTCAGAGGATGAAGAGACCCCATCCAAAACAGCACACAGAGGCAGAGCGAGGACAAGGCCCAACACATTCTCTTAAAAAAACACAAACTGGTGCATGCAAGCGCACACGGACACGCACGCACGCATATACACACGCACGCACGCGCACACACACGCGCACTCACACACACATATACACACGCGCGCACACACACAGACACACGCACACACACACACACACGCACACATGCACTCACGCGCACACGGACACATGCACGCATATACACACGCACACGCACACATGCACTCGCGCACACACGGACACATGCACACACACGCAAGCATATACACACGCACGCACGCACACACACACACACACACACACACACACACACACACACACACACACACACACACACACACACACACACACACACACACACACACACACACACACACACACACACACACACACACACACACACACACACACACATGCACTCACACACACACGGACACATGCACACACAGCTACCCCTCGTCTCTCATTACCTGGCTTCCTCCAGGGTTTTTCCTCGAAGGAGTCCAGGTCCACTTCCAGCACAGGGACCCCATTAATGCTCCCCGGGGCCTCCAGATCCACACCCTTCAGCTTGGTACCCACTGCAAGAGGAGAGACACATACTGAAAAACCTACTGAGGAGAGCTCACACATAAAACCCCCACCTGCCCCCACTAGCAGGGGTAACTCCTGAGGAGAGCTCACACATAAAACTCCCACCTGCCCCCACTAGCAGGGGTAACTCCTGCCCATTAGAGCCCAGCAGATCCACATGTTTTGATTGCGTGTGTCTTGAGTATGTGCACTGTGTGTCAAGTAATTGCGTGTTCAATGTATTCAGCGATTGTGTGTTGAGCGATAGTGTGTTGAGTGATTGTCTGTTCAGTTTGCTGAGCGATTGTGTGTTCAGTGGTTGTGTGTTCAGTGTGTTGAGCGATTGTGTGTTCAGTGATTGTGTGTTCAGTGTGTAGAGCGAGTTCATGGCTGACCTGATCCATAAGCTCTTCCCGCTGTCTTTATATTGAGATTGACTGGCGTGGCTCCATACGCCCTACACAAGGACAAGAAACACAGTATGAACAACAGCAAACTGAGGCTCCACTTGTGTGGAAATACACTGTGTGTGTGTGTGTGTGTGCGTAATACTCACGCATACTGTGGTGCTCCAGTCTTAATATCTCCAATTGTAACACGGACATCATCTTCATCATCATCACTGTCACTCTCACTGTCCTCATTCTCCTCAGCAGTGTCCTACACACACACACACCACATTTAAGCTACACTTGTGCACCTGAAGTACCTTTCTCAAGGGTACAACTGTAGCACCTCAATGAACCCACAATCTGAGCAACTACCGCAGTCCTATAACCACAGGCACACACATCACACCGAACACACAGCATGTATGCAAGCGAACAGGGCACACTGAGCACACATCTGACACACTGGCAGTCAGCACAGGGTGCAAACCAGCACAGGTAACCCCCACAGCAGAGAACAACCTGCTTGGCAACACCGTTTCCCGTGGCTTCCTCCGGGACTGGGAGTGGGGCCGGCGCACTGTGGGAACAAACACACAAAATGCGTGAGTCCCGCTAAACACAGAGCCACACAGCAACACTGAGCACACAGAAGACATCACCTGACAGCGGCGGACAGCTTAGCCGCCTCTTCCTCATCTTCCTCCTCCTTGTTCTCGTTTTCATCTGTCAGAAAAGTAATTCCACATTTCACAACCTCACAGCCCGTCGGTACAAGTCACCGATTCATCCCGTACATGGGGCGCTTAAATGTATGCCATCTCGGAACTGTGGCGAAGCCTCAGCCGATTTAACACCGGCAGATAACGTTAACAATAATCGCAATCTCACTTGAAGGCTCGAAATTCATCTTATTTCACTTGTGTTACTCTAAATGAAACCTACGCCACCTTTAACGAGCAACCTGGATTAAATATAAGTAAACACAACTGAAATGTCTATGCGAAGTTGGGTAGGCGGTTTACGAGGCTGGGGCTAGAAAGCCAACTTACCAAACGCAAAATAACGTTAGCTAGTCTACCTAAACGGTAGCATTGTAGCGCTAACTGTAAGCGAGGACTTCGGCCCGTTTTTTTACCTCCGTACAGCCATTCCTCCTCCTCGTCTCCGGCGCTCACGTCGGGCGTAGCGTTCGTCGTTTTCTCCGCTTCTTCAGCGGACATGTTTACGAAAGAAGACGTAATCTCTTAAATAATGATATTTGCTTGTTAGCAAGCTAACTTACCTTGCACTTACGATACGGATATTGTGACGAAGTAGCTGCAATTTTCTAACTAGCTGCCTAGCTGCGCTAACCCTAAGATTTGACCCGGAAGTAAAACCAGTCTGTAGCCGAAGCGGGAGAGGTTTTTTTTATTGGTTTTTCTTGTTGTCATTCAGGGGCGATGGGCGTGAGTCTTCTTTAACGCTGCGCGGCTTGTGCGTTTCGGGCTGAGATACAGTGATATATGAAGAAAAACACGTTTTCAGCGTACACAAATGGCAAGTTATTCACACGTTCAAAGCACTGTCTGTAAGTCATTAATTCAAACTTGCAAAATCTAGGCCTGCCATTTAAAGTACTGATATTAAGATTGGGCTAAATTACAAGAAACAATATTGGCTATCTTAGCTCACACAAACGAAACAGCTGTATTCCAAAGCAATGTTACCCAGTGTTTCCTCAATTATTTAAAGCAACTTGGCCCTGTGTTTTTTCATCTTACTGTCTGTCTGAAGAGAATATGGTCAACGTGGTGGAAAACAGGATATACCTGCCATCCCAATAAGTATGCTTTATGCAGGACCAACTGAAGCCATGTCAGTCAGTAACCAATGATGATGAAGGTAACATATGTTGAGTACACATGTTATAATGCAACTTGCAAGTCAGTGGAGAACCATGTCAGCAAATTATAGTCTGTTTAATTAAATTATACTCAACTTTTAACCTGGAAGCCCCATTGGGACCAAGGTCTCTTTTTCAAGGAAGGATCAAACATTTAATGCATTAGAAAATTTGTGAACACTGCATACATTAGATTACACAATGAACAAGTAAATATGATAATCAAATTATATATTTAATTGCAACACATGCAGTCCCATGTGCACAGATCTTTTATTAAGCTGCAGAAAGCACTGTAATAGATTAGACTGTCCAAATGCAACGTGTCAGGGTTCGTTCCACATAAATATTATGTTGTACATTGTCAGGAAAGTTATAGGACATGAGTTGAGATCAAACAATTAAGAAACTCGCTGTACCCTTAACCTGCATTGCTTCAGTATATATCCAGCTGTATGGATACAATGTAAATACATAGCAAAATTTTGTGTAAGTCGCTTTGGATAAGAACATTTGCTAAATGCCTTTAACATAGTATATGAATATTTATATTAATATTCAAAAAGCATACTAAGCAAAGCAATGATTATGTAAGCTTTCACAAAAGCTAGCCAGATACTTTATTTGTTAGTCTAGTAGAATGTGACAGAATTAACTGATTTCTTTAGTTAGTCAGTCCAGTAAAATAACTTCCCAAACAAATGTAGAAACTAATTTAGATATTTGTGAAAGCATTTACATATTTGTGAAACCATTTAGATATCTGTGACTTTTGCTACAAAAAAACCTTCATAAAGAGTGCCTAGAATTTTAACAGGCATACCCCATGCCCGATTTGAGACACAGTCACGAAAACAGACTCCTGTTGTGAAGATAGGAAGAAATGATTGCGTTGGTGAATATCCCACTCTTGGAACTGGCAGATCAGCTGCATAGTGTTGGTGGAGGTATGCCATCATCTCGTTCTTTTAGAACAACGTTACTTTTTCATAAACTGCCATGTGAAATCACTGGGGTCTTAATTACCTAAAATGTGTACTTCTGGTGACTGAACTAAACCATCAGTAACAAATCAAAAGCCAAATGTACATTATGTTAATAAGCTTACGGAAGAAAATTACTGAAACACATACTTTCGAACAACTTAAATTTTTTCCCCCACGTTGCCGGCGGGGCTCTTGCCCCAATCTTCGAGAGTGCTTTGGGAGTCGTCTGGTCTCCCCCACCTCTGCGGTCCAGCCCCTCTTTCGTCAGTGCCTCCACCCTGGCCTGCCCACATCTGTCGCCACCTGCTGCTCCCCATCACCGCCACCCGGCCCCACCCATCATCTGAGCCACATCATAAACTCTATAAAACTGACTGCCATATTGGTCAACGGTCGGCAACCGTGAGCCAACCAGAGAAGGATGGGTTTCCCCCTTGAGCCTGGTTCCTTCCGAGGTTTCTTTCCATCTGGAGTTTTTCCTTGCCACTGTTGCTTTAGGCTTGCTCCTGTGGGGGTTTAGGCCAGGGTTGTCTGTAAAGCATATTTTGACAACTGCTGTAAAATACGCTATACAAATAACACTTGATTTGATGATTTGATTTGATCAGGATACTGGCTGTTACAAAACCAGAACGCACCTGTGGTCACGGACCGGGTTTGGGAACCCTTGGTCAAAACAATTTGACTAGCAACGCTAACACTCTCCCTCCTCGTCAGTAGGTGGCAGCACGGCTACGAAACAGCTTGGAGAGGTTCGTTGTCCCGATCGGCTGTCCCAGAGCTCCTGGTCTTAATCCGAACCATAGACATGCATATTAAACCAAACCCTGCACCAGAGCGAGTGTTCTGTGGTACAACCCATAAAGCTGTAATATGCGCGTGACTTACAACAAAAGAACCGTGAAATTTCACCTTTTCATTTTTATGGATTTTGAGTTATAACGTGCAGTGTAAGTGCGTGCATGCAGGCAGATGCGCTTTGCCAAGGCTGTTGCAGTTTTTGAACGCGAACCAGCAGGATGCACATGCAGTTTTTTATTGATCGTTCGTGTTTTTGCTAGTTTGTTCAATTCTCCATTGAAAATGAGTTCGTTTAAGATATTAGCCACCCATTATTGACACGTTAGCCAGTTTTTAAGCAACGAACGTTGGCTGGACAGATTAGCCAGATAACAATGCACGTTTTGTAAGTTAATGTTCACCAACTGGTCAGATGTCGTGAAGAACTGATTACTTTAGATAAGCGGTCAGCAAGCTTGTATAGGCTGATCATGGGTGTATTCGGTAAACCAAACTGTTTTGTGGAGCATTGTGAAACTGAGAACAGATATTGCATTTGGTGGCCTAGTGGATAGCGGTAAATGTTGATGGAATACATCGGTGAAATGAAGTCATACCTTAACACAATATGGCTCACGCGTTTTGGCGTAATGTTACATGTATGTCCACCAGGGTTATGTGAAGCCGAAACTACAAATGGGCCACACATGTACACTAAATTCACCATAAGTTGGTTTGGCAATTATGTCTGCCTGTCAGTATCATTATTAGTCTTGGAAATCGCATAAGAAGCGCCATGAATAAATAGGATTAGCAAATGGTCAAATCAAAGACATCATTAGCAGTCATGTATCATCAATGAATAGATGTCTGGCATGTTTTTGATCTGTTTATAAAGGACTAGAGACACCGAACACTTGTGGTTTATTTTTTTAACAGCATGAAGGCTGTAGGTCAGGGTCCTCGAGGTTCAGTTCGCCTGCTGATTTTTGTTCCAACCAGTTACCTTAGTTTTGGTTTTCAGACAACTCTATAAACGACACTTGTTCACTCCTGTGCACATTAAAATTTTTAGCAAACACTTACAGTCTGCATCTGTAGCTGGGGCTTATATAAATAAGTTCAATTTATTGTCCCTATAAGGGAAATTAAGTTAATTCATGACAAACAACAGTGCATTCATACATAGATACTTACAGACTATGGACAACACAGCGCAACATGACAGTATAAAAAGATAACACACATCACAGAAACACAGACTTAATGTGCAAAAGGGAAGATTAATTGGAACGTAGTGCAATCAATTATTAGGCATTGTGCAAATTGAGAAAGTTTAATGCAGGTATAAATTAATTTTTGTGTCTAATACACCTCATCTTCACCACCTTAAAATGTGGCCTTAATGGGAGCATTTCAAATTCCCGGTGAAGAGGATGTTCTGGACTGGCAGGTATAGACCTGACCTTATGAAGCAACTGTCCTTTAAAAATCTCATATCACAATATGATTGCGCTAATTAAATCATTAAGAGCAGAAGTTGCACAAAATCCTTTAAGTGGATCGGTCATTATTGTGCCCCCCTGCTGCAGATGCTCTGCTTCTTCATTATTGTGACCCAAGCTTTCTGCTTGTCAAAGTTTGTGTAGACAGACCTAATTTTTTGTAGTGTCTCAGTAAGGCAGTGTTGTTAATAGACCACTGCTATGTTTCTTTTTCAGGAAATTCAGACTACGGTCGTTTCCGCTCACTGATATGGAAGAGGCGCATGGTCAGGAAAACGTAAGAAACCCAGCCCTGTGCGTAAGAAACCCAGCCCTGTGCGTAAGAAACCCAGCCCTGTGCGTAAAGAACCCAGCCCTGTGCGTAAGAAACCTAGCCCTGTGCGTAAGAAACCCAGCCCTGTGCATAAGAAACCCAGCCCTGTGCATAAGAAACTCAGCCCTGTGCATAAGAAACCCAGCCCTGTGCTTAAGAAACCCAGCCCTGTGCATAAAGAACCCAGCCCTGTGCGTAAGAAACCCAGCCCTGTGCGTAAAGAACCCAGCCCTGTGCGTAAGAAACCCAGCCCTGTGCGTAAGAAACCCAGCCCTGTGCGTAAGAAACCCAGCCCTGTGCGTAAGAAACCCAGCCCTGTGCGTTAGGAACCCAGCCCTGTGCGTAAGAAACCCAGTCCTGTGCGTTAGGAACCCAGCCCTGTGCGTAAGAAACCCAGTCCTGTGCGTTAGGAACCCAGCCCTGTGCGTAAGAAACCCAGCCCTGTGCGTAAAGAACCCAGCCCTGTGCGTAAGAAACCCAGCCCTGTGCGTAAGAAACCCAGCCCTGTGCGTAAAGAACCTGGGCCTGTGTGTAAGAAACCCAGTCCTGTGCGTTAGGAACCCAGCCCTGTGCGTAAGAAACCCAGCCCTGTGCGTAAAGAACCTGGTCCTGTGCGTAAAGAACCTGGGCCTGTGCGTAAGGAACCTGGGCCTGTGCATAAGGAACCTGGGCCTGTGCGTAAAGAACCCAGCCCTGTGCGTAAAGAACCCAGCCCTGTGCGTAAGGAACCTGGGCCTGTGCATAAGAAACCCAGCCCTGTGCGTAAGAAACCCAGCCCTGTGCGTAAAGAACCTGGGCCTGTGCGTAAGGAACCTGGGTCTGTGCGTAATGCGTCCAGCTAAATGCTTGATTCAGAACCGCATGGCCGTTTCTGTGAGCCCAGAAACCTCCCGCTGAGTTTTCTGATAAAAATTCACCATATTTTACAGATTTGGCTTAAAGCTTGACTTTTGTGCTGCCCTGTAGGTAGCCAGTGTAACTTTGAATGACCGGCAAGACTCTGTGAGCTTGGAGGCTCAGCTGGTCCAGCAGGAAAGGGTGAGTCGTTGTCAACACATCAATATTTTAGTGTCAGTTTCTACATTAAAATAAATGTCTGGATGATTCCATTATTAAAACAAAATTGGATGGTGAACAGCCTAAGTACAATTGACTTAATATTGCGATATTTGTGTAAATTTGAATGTAACCGTGAGATATTTGTGTAAACAAATGTTTTTTCCTGCAGGATCGGAAACGACAGACTCTTCAGCTCTATGAGGCCAGGCGGAGGCAGGAAAGTGTTATTTTAACTGTGTTCATATGAACGACTCTCCTGTTAAAGATTTGCTTATGGAAAATATATGTGTGTTCAGGTGTGGGGTTTATGTGTAGTTAACGGTTTGCAATTTTGACAGTATGATTCTATTTTGAGGAAATATCATAATATTTACTATTTTTACAGTCATTTATTACACGATGCTATGGTGGGAAAAGAAACACTAAGAATTTTACATTAAAAAGCGTTTTATTGTATTTTTCATACCATTCTTTTGGTCCTGCCGATAAAAGGTGCATTTCAGCGATGCTGTATCTGCGCAAGATCGGCTCAAATGAAAACGAAAGTGAAGTTGCATAGGTGACTGCTCCGCTGTGAACTGCCCCAGTTTACAGAGTTGGGCCAGCCCTAGTCCTGGCAAACATCAGCTTGCAGGGATGGATGGATGGATGGATGGATGGATGGTCTCTTAGATGCTGAAGCTCATGTTGGACTGTTTGGCAGCCACTTTTTGCCAACGTGTTCTGCAAATTGTATTGGCTGTACGTCTTCAACAACCCTCTGGTCATTTTTTAGATATCCAAAATACTCTGCTGTTTTTACAGTCTCCTGCCTGTACACTACGGTTCCCCTCAGCCGATGAATGTGGCACTCCCATTCAAACAAGCCGCTAGCCAGCCAGGCACACCACACACACTACCACTGCCACTCGCTCTCGAGCCATGTCGAACACAATGCAGAATACTGTAGGGTTTGTAATGAGGGGTGGGGTTTGTATTGAGGGGTGTGGTTTGTAATGAGGGGTGGGGTTTGTATTGAGGGGTGGGGTATATGGTAAATGGTAAATGGACTGCATTTATATAGCGCTTTTATCCAAAGCGCTTTACAATTGATGCCTCTCATTCGCCAGAGCAGTTAGGGGTTAGGTGTCTTGCTCAAGGACACTTCGACATGCCCAGGGTGGGGTTTGAACCGGCAACCCTCCGACTGCCAGACAATCGGTCTTACCTCCTGAGCTATGTCACCCCTATGTATTGAGGGGTGGGGTATGTAATGAGGGGTGTGGTTTGTAATGAGGGGTGGGGTTTGTATTGAGGGGTGTGGTTTGTAATGAGGGGTGTGGTTTGTAATGAGGGATGTGGTTTGTAATGAGGGGTGTGGTTTGTATTGAGGGGTGTGGTTTGTAATGAGGGGTGGGGTTTGTATTGAGGGGTGTGGTTTGTAATGAGGGGTGGGGTTTGTATTGAGGGGTGTGGTTTGTAATGAGGGGTGGGGTATGTAATGAGGGGTGTGGTTTGTAATGAGGGGTGGGGTTTGTATTGAGGGGTGTGGTTTGTAATGAGGGGTGGGGTTTGTATTGAGGGGTGTGGTTTGTAATGAGGGGTGGGGTATGTAATGAGGGGTGTGGTTTGCGTTTATAGACGATTGAAGAGAGGCGGAGGAGGTTGGCCTTGTATCCGGAGCCCAGGGATGGTGTGTGCATCCAGGTGAAATATGGCGATGGATCAGCACGCCGCAGAAGATTCTATGTAACGCAGTCCATTCAGGTACGTTTCGGGTTGAACAGGTAAGAGCTGTGCTAGTCACACAGGTAAGGGCTGTGTGTTTGTGTTACACAGGTAAGAGCTGTGCTAGTCACACAGGTAAGGGCTGTGTGTTTGTGTTACACAGGTAAGAGCTGTGCTAGTCACACAGGTAAGGGCTGTGTGTTTGTGTTACACAGATAAGAGCTGTGCGTTAGACACACAGGCAAGAGCCGTGCGTTAGACACACAGGTAAGAGCTGTACGTTAGACACACAGGTAAGAGCTGTGCGTTAGACACACAGGTAAGAGCTGTGCGTTAGACACACAGGTAAGCGCTGTGCGTTAGACACACAGGTAAGCGCTGTGCGTTAGACACACAGGTAAGCGCTGTGACGCAGTGTAAATGTTGTATTATCAGTAGTAATGTGTATGTGCTGTTCTCTGCAGATTCTCTTTGACTTCGCGGGGTTAGACGACATGGCAACAGACGTGTTCCACATTCAGACAGCCTCCTCATCCACCACCACGCCCAGCACGAGCACTGGGACCCTGTCTGAGCACGGCATCACCACCCCCTCCACCGTATATGTGCTGTGGCTAGGCCCTGGGGAAGTGGAGGTGTGTGTGTGTGTGTGTGCGTGCGTGCGTGTGTGCATATGTGTGTATGTGTGCGCGTGCGTGTGTGCGCGTGCGTGTGTGTGTGCATATGTGTGTGTGTGCGCGTGTGTGTGTGTGCGCGTGCGTGTGTGTGTGTGCATGTGTTTGTGTGTGTGTGTGTCTGTGTGTGTGTGTGTATGCGTGTGTGTGTGCGTGCATGTGTGTGCATTGTTTGTGTGTGCGTGTGCGTGTGTGTGTGCATGTGTGTGTGTGCATGTGTTTGTGTTCATTATTTTGATGTTTTGTCTAATTACAGGAAAGACTTACCCTAAATGCATTGGTGGCAGTACCAACATCTGTCCTCCCATCGCATTCTACTGCTATACATTGTGAGTATACTATACAATACAAAACTGCTACGCAGTATCTGTATACTTTACAAAGGCATATT
Organism: Anguilla anguilla; assembly: GCF_013347855.1. Lineage (NCBI taxonomy): Eukaryota > Metazoa > Chordata > Actinopteri > Anguilliformes > Anguillidae > Anguilla > Anguilla anguilla. The sequence goes on from NC_049205.1 coordinate 65,895,886, forward strand.
TTTTTCTTGATGTGGTTCTGTATTCCACAATTTTATATTTATGATCACACAATTCATGATTGAAGTGCAGATTCCCAGCTTTTGTTAAAGCTTAATTTTATACATTGTGGTTTCACCATTACAGCACTTTTACAGCACTAAATTACAGCACTTTTACAGCACTAAATTACAGCACTTTTTATAAATAGCCCCCCCCATTTCAGGGCACCATAATGTGCACCACAAATGGCTTCACAGGTGTTTCTGATTAATCAGGTGTGTTCAGTTGCTTCCTTAGAGCAGGTATAAGAGAGCTTTCTGTATCTGGCCTTGATTGCCTTTGGAGTCTGTTATTGGTATTTGTCAACATGACGACCAGAGCTGTGCCAATGACAGTCAAGGAAGCCGTTATAAGGCTGAGTAGTAAGAGAAAACAGTCAGAGACATGGGCCATATCAGGCTTATCAATATCAACTATTTGGAACATCATTCAGAAGAAGGAGAGCACTGGTGAGCATAGTAATCACAAAGGGCCTGGCAGGCCAAGGAAGACCTCTACTGTTGATGAATAAAAAACTCTCACCATAATGAAGAAAAACCCCCAAACTCCTGTCTGACGGATCAGAAACATTCTTCTGGAGACAGGCGTGGATGTGTCAGTGACCACTGTCTGCAGAAAACTTCACAAACAGAACTACAGAGGCTACACTGCAAGATGAAATTCACTAGTTGGCCAAAAAACAGGATGACAAGGTTATAGTTTGCTAAGAAGTGCCTAAAAGAGCTTGTAGAGTTCTGGAAAAAGGTCTTGTGGACAGATGAGACCAAGATTTGCTTGTGTCAGAGTGATAACAAGATCAGTATGGAGGCCAAAAGGAACTGTCCAAGATCCAAAGCTTCCCCCTCATCTGTGAAACATGGTGGGGGTGTTATGGTTTGGGCGTGTATGGCGGCCAGAGATACTGGCTCACTCCTCTTCATTGATGACTGTGCTTCTCTTTATACTCATTGCTGCTGTTTTTGACTGACAGTACTGGAGTCCACTGCAGCCACAGAGCTCAACACTGCCCCCTCTGGTAGTCAGGACAACCTGAGCCACAAACACAAGGTAATGTGTGTATTGCTAGTGAAGACTGTGCATCTGTAGTAAATAATAATAAAAACTAATGACTCCAGCTTTTCTGCAGCTCTGGCACAGTTTTTAGGTCAGTGTTTAAGTTTGGAGTGCCATCTGAAATGTTTGTATGTTGTACTATTGTATGCTTCTTGTATGTCTTTTTATGGTGAAGCCAAAGGCAAATTTCCACTGTGTGGAAGTTTTGTTCTCGTATTTTTGTGTAACAGTAGATGAATGTGTGTATAACAGTATATTGTGTGTGTGTGTGTGTGTGTAGGAATTGGCTCGGCCTCCAGGGGGCACTGTTGCTGAGGCTGTAGAGGACTCTATTGTGGCGCTTTCTTGGCCCTGGTTCATCCCCATTGAGGACACTGCAGTGGAGAGACCCTCTCTTAGCCCCTCCCACTCCACCATGCCCTCTGTGACATCACTGCCCAACCCCCACCCATGTGCCAAGAGGAGGCGGATGCAGTACAGCTGGCTGCTGGAGAGGGAGAGGGCGGAGCTGCAGCGGGAGAGGGCGGAGCTGCAGCGGGAGAGGGCGGAGCTGGAGCTGGAGAGGGCGGAGCTGCAGCGGGAGAGGGCAGAGCTGGAGATGGACAGAGCGGAGCTTGCACTGGAGAGGGAGCAGGAGGAGGCCGAGCTGAAGAGGGAGAGGGCGGAGCTGCAGAGAGACAGAGCACACGTGGAGCGTAGTCGAAGAGCGCTCTTCCTGTTTCACACTCTGCTGCGGAAACTCTGAGGCTCTGAGCACTTCCTGTTTCACACTGCTGTGGATTCTGAGGCACTGTGCACTTCCTGTTTCACACTGCTATGGATTCTGAGGAGCTGTGCACTTCCTGTTTCATACTGCTGTGGAATCTGAGGCGCTGTGCAGTTCCTGTTTCACACTGCTGTGGATTCTGTGGCGCTGTGCACTTCCTGTTTCACACTGCTGTGGATTCTGAGGAGCTGTGCACTTCCTGTTTCATACTGCTGTGGAATCTGAGGCGCTGTGCACTTCCTGTTTCACACACTGCTCTGGAATCTGAGGCGCTGTGCACTTCCTGTTTCACACACTGCTGTGGAATCTGTAGTGCTGTACACTTCCTGTTTCACACTGCTGTGGTATTTCTGAGGTGCTTGTACAAGCCCAAGAAAGTGAACTTTCTGGCAGCCTTGGAGTTTTAAGTAGATTTTATTGAATTAGCCACAAGTATACCAGCCATTGTAAAGCTGGCAAGCCAAAAGAAACTTCTGCAAATATTTAAAATATCCATCATATGTGAAACCTTTCTGGACAAAATGGAAAACTTCCAATGTAATTGAAATAATAAAAACTCCCGAAAGTGAACAGCCCCTTTATCTTGTGTCTATGCACAGAGGAGCCATGGACCGAGGGCGCTAGTCACAAACACTGCAGGTAGAGACAAAATCACAACCTGTGATGCCCCTCGTAGCCAATAGAGGGAGCTGCCTTCAACGTTAACTCCATTGTCACTGAAACTGTTAGCAGATGTGGCATTACAGTGGTAGTAATTCTAGTTATTTTGCTTCAAAATTTGATTTGTTTTCATATTTTCAAAAGGCTTACTGAATTGTTATATAAGACATGGACTTGTTTATTTAGGCATATTTATACATCTCAACTATCAGCTTCATCACCTTTATTAAAATCACCATCAAACTATAGCAATCTTCGTCACCATCAATAAAATAATTGTTATTTTCATCCTTATCTAAAGTAATGCTTACTGTTTTTTTAGTTCACTGTTATTAGCACCATGAAAATGACCTTAACACCATGTTTAGAATCACCATCATTGTCTTCACTCTTGATTGAAATCACTCTAATTAAATGAATCATTATTAAAATCATCATAATTAAAGTGGTCATCGTCGCCCTCGTTGTGTAATTGTCTGTGGGACGATGCGTGGCAGGCTCATGTGGGGGTGGGTAGGCCCCGCCCTGTTTGGGGGAGGGGGCGATTGATTAGTTTCCTGCTGCTCAGCACAGATATGCTTTGGCGGGGGGGCAGACTTTGGAGCAGAACCACAGTCCACCCTGCTGCTATAAAAGCCCAGGATGGGAGCCTTGTGGGACAGGTAAACACAGAGAACATCTTCAGCCCCGAAACGCACCTGTGACAGGTGAGTGCCTGCACTACAGACAAATTCACTGAACGTTTCCACTTCACATATCATAGCGCACTGAATGCTTATGTATTTGTACAATAAATGACACTGCCTGTATTATAACACACTAAATACTACAGTATTTGTACAAATAAATTTATGATAGAAATACTACATTACCTGTTCTATGATAGATACTACATTACCTGTTCTGTGATAGACTTACTACATTACCTGTTCTTTGATAGACTTACTACATTGCCTGTTCTGTGATAGACACTACATTACCTGTTCTGTGATAGACATACTACATTACCTGTTCTGTGATAAACACTACATTGCCTGTTCTGTGATAGACATACTACATTACCTGTTCTCTGATAGACACTACATTACCTGTTCTGTGATAGACACTAGATTACTTGTTCTGTTATAGACAATACTTTACCTTTTTTGTACATGCTGTACACTACCTGTTCTGTGATACAAGTCGTACAATCCCTGTTCTGTTGTAGATTACCTACTCTGTGAGACATTACCAGCTCTACATACGCACTAGTGTAAAATAGGGTTACATGCAGACTCACACATTTCAGGTCCCAAAGCTCAGATACTGGTGCATACTGAGGCACGGGACCGATACTGTCCCTCTGGCACACCCACGTGTGCGTCACTACAAATCAATAGTGTTCCCTTCAGCTGCCCTCCTTTTGTGCTGGTCCCCCCCACCCCCTCTGTCTCTCATCCGCCTCTCTCTCTGCATCTCTCTGTATCTCTCTGAGGTTTGTTCTGAATGATGTGATTGGTTCTGGGGTTTTTTCTGAATGATGAGATTGGTTCTGAGGTTTGTTCTGAATGATGTTATTGGTTCTGAGGTTTGTTCTGAAGGATGTGATTGGTTCTGAGGTTTGTTCTGAATGATGTGATTGGTTATGTGTTTCATACAGATGGCCCCTCGCCCGGAAATGAAGGACCAATTGACAGAGCCCAGAGAGACAGACAGTCCCAACTCTTATTCTCCCACTGGTGTGTGTGTGTGTGTGCGTGTGCATGAGGGCTGAATGTGTGTGTGTGTATATTGTGTATTGTGTGTGAGTATGAGTAGTGTAGGTACAGTGTATGTGAGTGAGCATGTGTACAGTGTATAGTGTCTGTGTAGTTTGTCTAATGTATTTGTGTAGTGTTTCTTATAGTGTGTGAGTGTATATAATATAAGCACATTGTGTGTATTGTTTATAGTGTGTCTAAGTAATGTATGTTTTGCAGGTGTATAATGTGTATTGTGTGTGAATGAGTGTGTGTAATTTGTAGAGTGTGTGGGTGAATGTGTGTATAGTGTTTGTCTAGAGTGTAAATAGTGTGTGAATGTGTTTAATGTAAGTCTTGCATGTTTTTGTGTGTATAGTGTGTGTAATGTGTGTAAGCATGTATAATTTATTGTGTGTAGTGTGTGTTTGTGAATAAATATGTATAATGTATAGTGTGTATAAAGTGTTTGTGATTATGTATATACAATGTATTGTGTGCATAGTGTGTATAAAGTGTTTGTGATTAAGTATGTATAATGTATTGTGTGCATAGTGACTATATAGTGCATCTCAACTGAAGCTCAGGTGTAGTTCTCTTCCCCCCCAGTAGATGGCACTGCAGTAGTAAAGGACCCCCCAATCCTCCCAGCTCTGTCCACTGTGACTCTGATCCAGTCAGACCCTTCCCTCCAACTACAGCCAGAGGACCCCTGGGACATACCTGAGCTGCAGGACACTGGGGTCCCCTGGTCAGGTGGGAGAAACCTCCTCAGTCAAAACATGTGTGTATAGCAGCAGCATGGAGCTGAGCTAATGGTCTGTGTGTGTTTGTGTGTGTGTGTACAGTGTGTGTGTGTATTTGTGTGTGTGTACAGTGTGTGTGTGGATTTGTGTGTGTGTGTGTGTGTAATGCTCTCTATATGCTGCAGAGCTAGACTGCAGTGGTAGGGCCCTGAGGCTGTGTATAGTGTGTGTGTACAGTGTGTGTATGGGGTGTGTGTGTGTACAGTGTGTGTGTATGTATGGTGTGTGTATGGTGCGTGTACAGTGTGCGTGTATGTGTGCGTGTAGGGTGTGTATGTGTGTATGGGGTGTGTGTGTGTGTGTACAGTGTGTGTAATGCTCTCTGTACGCTGCAGAGCTAGACTGCAGTGGTAGGGCCCTGATGCTGTGTATAGTGTGTGTGTACAGTGTGTGTATGGGGTGTGTGTGTGTGTGTACAGTGTGTGTGAGTGTGTGTGTGTATGTATGGTGTGTGTATGATGCGTGTATAGTGTGTATGCACAGTGTATGTGCAGTGTGTGTGTGGGGTGTGTGTGAGTGAGTGTGTGTATGTGCAGTGTGTGTGTGTGTGTGTGTGTGTAATGCTCTCTGTATGTTGCAGAGCTGGACTGCAGTGATAGGGCCTTGAGGCTGCTGATCTCTGGGGGAAAGCTGCTCCTGCTCGTTGGGCTCCTCTATCTCTTCGTCTGCTCTCTGGACATCCTGAGCTCAGCTTTCCAGCTGGTGGGAGGTAACACCATCTCTTATCCATGCATGTACATGTCAGCAAGTGTGTGCGTGTGTATAGTGTGTGTGTGTGTCTATATGTGTGTGTGTGTGTGTGTGTGCGTGCGTGTGTGTGAGTGTGCATGCATGTGTGTGTGTGTGTGTGTGTGTGTGTGTGTGTATGTGTGTATGTGAGTGTGTGTGTGTGTGTATGCATGCGTACGTGTGCATAGTGTGTGTGTGTGTGTGTGTGTATAGTGTGTGTGTGTGTGCGTGCATGTGTATAGTGTGTGTGTGTGTGCGTGCGTGTGTGTAATAACAGGTAAAATGCTGGCTGCGTGTGCCTCAGGGAAGGCAGCAGGAGATATCTTCCAGGAGAACGCGGTGCTGTCCAACCCGCTGGCAGGCCTGGTGATCGGGGTTCTGGTCACACTGCTGGTGCAGAGCTCCAGCACCTCCAGCTCCATCGTCGTCAGCATGGTGTCCTCTGGATGTGAGTTACACACACACACACACACACACACACAAAAGTGCACCTCTCAGGAATATGGATGTGATGATACGGATCTGGTAAGCAGTATGGCGGTGATGGCGATGGTGACGGCTCTTTTTTGTGGCAGTGCTGCAGGTCCAGTCTGCGGTTCCTGTCATCATGGGGACCAACATTGGCACGTCAGTCACAAACACCATTGTGGCCATGACTCAGGCAGGGGACCGCAGCCAGTTCCGCAGGTGAGTCCCACGCCCCTGAGCTGACCCAGCGCTGACCCCGGACTAACCCCGGACTAATCCTGTCTGACCCTGGGCTGACCCTGAGTTACCCTAGACTAACCCTGGGCTCACCCCAGACTAACCCCATACTAACCCTGGGCTGACCCTGAACTAACCCTGGGCTGACCCAGGACTGACCCCAGACTAACCTAGGACTAACCCTGAACTAACCCCAGGCTGACCCAGGGCTGATCCCAGACTAACCTAGGACTAACCCTGAACTAACCCTGGGCTGACCCAGGACTGACCCCAGACTAACCTAGGACTAACCCTGAACTAACCCCAGGCTGACCCAGGGCTTCATGAATACCTTGGTATTTTTGCATTTGGTATTTCAGTGATTTTAAGCATGTGGCTGTTTTGACTGTGGGTGGCCTGAGCATATTTTGATTGTGTGCTGGTTTACCGTAGTTTGGCTGTGTGTGATTTTACCATATATTGACTGTGTGCGGTTTTAACATAGTTTAAGTGGTTGTAGATTTACTATAGTTTGACTGGCTGTAGATTTACTATAGTTTGATTGGTTGTAGATTTACTATAGTTTTATTGGTTGTAGATTTACTATAGTTTTATTGGTTGTAGATTTACTATAGTTTGACTGGCTGTAGATTTACTATAGTTTGACTGGCTGTAGATTTACTACAGTTTGATTGGTGGTAGATTTACTATAGTTTGATTGGTTGTGCCATGCTCATGAACACTGAGAGAGTTTTCTGTGTGCAGGGCGTTTGCTGGGGCCACAGTTCATGACTTCTTTAACTGGCTCTCAGTGCTGGTGCTGCTGCCCATAGAGGTGGCCTCAGGGTTCCTGTACCGGCTGTCCAAGCTCATGGTGGACTCCCTCCACATCGAGAGCGGCGAGGATGCTCCCGAGCTCCTCAACGTCATCACTGACCCCCTTACCGAATCCATCATCCAGGTACCATACTGCACCATGACTAATTTCTGTAGGAAATTCTGAAAAATTCCGAACTCTCGGTGCTGTATAGGTATGGGGCATGCCGCCCCACCAAGCTGTAGTAACTTAGCATACCTGCCATCCCAATTCCCATTCCCAATACCTTAATGATCACATTATACTACCATTTCCATAGCAATCATACAATGCCATCATTACCATTAACACCATCATTACCATACTGTACACATATTGTCATACCTACAATTACTGCCATAACCACCATACTGTACCATTGTTTCCAGCAATCATCATTACTGTATGTGATATACTGCACCATAACTTCCATAACTACCATACTGTAGTTGTTACATTACTGCCACAGTGTGTATTACTGTGAAAATTATAATACATGGTAATTGCATTGTGTAATATATTCTGTGTAAATGATCATGTCTTTCTTCAGCTGGATGAATCTGTCATCAGTGGAATCGCCACAGGAGACCCAACCGCTCGAAATAAGAGCCTCATTAAGATCTGGTGCAAAACACAGACCAACACAGTATGTAATCCCGCTAAAACACAGACTAACACAGTACTTAATCCCACTAAAACACAGACTAACACAGTACGTAATCCCACTAAAACACAGACCAACACAGTACTTAATCCCACTAAAACACAGACTAACACAATACTTAATCCCGCTAAAACACAGACTAACACAGTACTTAATCCCACTAAAACACAGACTAACACAGTACGTAATCCCACTAAAACACAGACCAACACAGTACTTAATCCCACTAAAACACAGACTAACACAATACTTAATCCTGCTAAAACACAGACTAACACAGTACTTAATCCCACTAAAACACAGACTAACACAATACTTAATCCCACTAAAACACAGACCAACACAGTACGTAATCCCGCTAAAACACAGACCAACACAGTACTTAATCCCACTAAAACACAGACTAACACAGTACGTAATTCCGCTAAAACACAGACCAACACAGTGCGTAATCCAGGTAAAATACATAAAATCCTACAATGCTGCCTAAGACATGCAGTTGTAAAGAGTGTCTGCTAAATGCCTGTAATGTAATGGGACAGGCATATGGCCCAATGAGGGTGCTGTATTATGTCTTTGAAGGTTTGCTGTTAATATTGTACTATTTTTATGGAGTTATTCTTTCATTGCTGAGTTTCAGTGTTTTTATGGCCATTGTAAATGATGTGTATCTGTGAGGCTTATTGCCTGTATGGCAAAGACCAATTTACCAAGACTGGTTTTATTTACGCAATCAAATAAATTCAATGCCCTCATTCACAAATTCGCAGTAGGAGACACTCATAAAAAGGGCCATAAATAATATGGGAGGCTTTCACATCCAGATTACCAGGTGCTCAGAAATGTGTAGGAGCAACCAGGCACAACTAGCGAGGGAACCACAAGAAAAAGAAAACAGGAAATACAGGTTGAGCTAATGGTACAGTTATAGCACATGCATACAACACCGACAGAGAAGATAAAAATTTGGAGTGATGTCACATACAAAATACATGTTTGTATGCGTTAGGTATAATAAAACGTACACAGTAGAGGAGGTAAGGAAAAGATGACATGATCTTGGGTGGCATACGTAAAGAAACTTTACGAGGGCAAAAGACACAGGTGGTGGTCCAGCTAAAGAAAAAATATTAGCACTGATAGAACAACAGGTGGAAATTTCCTGCAAAACAAGCAAGTTGTGGGAGTGGAAGGAAAGGACACGGATGAACTTGAGATGGAAAAAGGCCACAGAGTAGCAAAACTATTCACAATTCAGTATATATGCTCCTGAACAATTATTTAAATAGTTTACATTCAGAACTGAGTTTTTATGCCTACTGCTAGCAGATGACTTCAACAGAGGTCTTGCATCCTTTCAACAGAACAAATGTAATTTTATATTTTATCTGAACATAAACGAGAAGTCTCCAGCAAGTTATATGTTATCCAGAGTGCATCTCCACCCCTTCAGCACAGGAGGAAAGAGGGTGTGTATACGACACCGTTCTCTGGCATCCTGTGTATGAGCGGTAGGCCATATCTGTGCAAATTACCGCCTGATTTAGGAGTTCTAAAAATCCTCAAGCAAAGAGGGGAGTCTAATGTATGCTTTCATAAATTAGACAGAATACTGAATTGGCCCAATTTCCATAATCTCCACCCTGCTGTAGCGCACTTACTCCAGGAATACATATGCATGAACACATTTAACTATGCATCAAGAGGAAAGTCGCAGAGTGAAGTTATCCCTGCAGATTACGTCCCAATAGCGATTCTGACCCATTGGGACCGTTGATTTCATGGCCTTGTCCCAACTGCTTTAGTGTCTGAAACGCAGTCGCAATCTTTTCAGAAATCTGGCCCATTATCTTTGGCGGTTTACCTTTTAATCATGTAGGTTTTAGTCATGTACCACGGTTATGGTCAGAGGAGGCTGTGTTTGCACAATGTGGTGGTGTGTGATTGGCCATTGCAGTTACTCTGTTTTTGGGTGTGGCGTTGCAGACATTGATGAACGTGACTGTCCCTGGGATAGAAAACTGTACCTCTAGCGCGCTCTGCTGGGTCAGCGGGAATATAACATGGACCCTGAAGAATGTGTCCTTGACCGTCAACATTGAAAAATGTACGTATGACACCATCTGGGGCCTCCTGTGCCTCACTGCCTTGGACCTCATTTGGGAGGTGTGTGAAGTATTTGCGCTGTGTGTGGGTGCTCATTTGGGAGATGTGAGGTATATGTGCTTTATGTGGGTGCTCATTTGGGAGGTGTGTGAGGTATATGTGCTCTGTGTGGGTGCTCATTTGGGAGGTGTGTGAGGTATAAGCGCTGTGTGTGGGTGATCATTTGGGAGGTGTGTGAGGTATAAGCACTGTGTGGGTGCTCATTTTGGAGGTGTATGAGGTATAAGTGCTGTGTGTGGGTGCTCATTTGGGAGATGTGTGAGGTATAAGCACTGTGTGGGTGCTCATTTGGGAGGTGTGTGAGGTATAAGTGCTGTGTGTGGGTGCTCATTTGGGAGATGTGTGAGGTATAAGTGCTGTGTGTGGGTGCTCATTTGGGAGGTGTGTGAGGTATAAGCGCTGTGTGTGGGTGCTCATTTGGGAGGTGTGTGAGGTATAAGCGCTGTGTGTGGGTGCTCATTTGGGAGATGTGTGAGGTATAAGCGCTGTGTGTGGGTGCTCATTTGGGAGATGTGTGAGGTATAAGCACTGTGTGGGTGCTCATTTGGGAGATGTGTGAGGTATAAGTGCTGTGTGTGGGTGCTCATTTGGGAGGTGTGTGAGGTATAAGCGCTGTGTGTGGGTGCTCATTTGGGAGGTGATGAGGTATAAGCGCTGTGTGTGGGTGCTCATTTGGGAGGTGTGTGAGGTATAAGCGCTGTGTGTGGGTGCTCATTTGGGAGGTGTGTGAGGTATAAGTGCTGTGTGTGGGTGCTCATTTGGGAGGTGTGTGAGGTATAAGCGCTGTGTGTGGGTGATCATTTGGGAGGTGATGAGGTATAAGCGCTGTGTGTGGGTGCTCATTTGGGAGGTGTGTGAGGTATAAGCGCTGTGTGTGGGTGCTCATTTGGGAGATGTGTGAGGTATAAGCACTGTGTGGGTGCTCATTTGGGAGATGTGTGAAGTATAAGCACTGTGTGTGGGTGCTCATTTGGGAGGTGTGTGAGGTATAAGCGCTGTGTGTGGGTGCTCATTTGGGAGGTGTGTGAGGTATAGGCACTGTGTGTGGGTGCTCATTTGGGAGGTGTGTGAGGTATAAGCGCTGTGTGTGGGTGCTCATTTGTGTGGTTTTGCATAGGCCAGCACCTCTTCGTGAACAGCAGCCTATCAGACCTGGCTGTGGGGCTGATCCTGCTCATCCTGTCCCTGCTCACACTCTGCACCTGTCTGATCCTGGTAGTTAAGCTGCTGAACTCCATGCTCCAGGGCCAGGTGGCTGTGGTCATTAAGAAGATAATCAACACAGGTACAGATCTACAGCACTCTCACCAAGGTCCTCTATACTGACATACATCTACAGTACACTCACCAAAATCCTCTATATAGGTATAGATCTACAGCACTTTCACCAAGGTCCTCTATACTGACATACATCTACAGTACACTCACCAAAATCCTCTATATAGGTATAGATCTGCAGCACTCTCACCAAGGTCCTCTATACCGACATATATCTACAGTACACTCACCAAAATCCTCTATATAGGTATAGATCTACAGCACACTCACCAAGGTCCTCTCTACTGGTATAGATCTGCAACATACTCACCAAAATCCTCTATTTGGTACATATCTAAAGAGCACTCACCAAGATCCTCTACACAGGTACGTATGTACAGCAGACTCACCTAGGTCCTCTAGATGGTTACAGATCTACAGCATACTCACCAAAATCCTCCCCATAAGTAAATATCTAGAACACACTCTTCAGTGTATATGGTGTGGGTGAGTATGTATATACAGTGCACATAGTGTTAGTGTGCATGCATATATAGAGTATGTAGTCTGAGTGTGTCTGTATATAGTGTAAAGTATATAAGGTGTGGATGTGTATGTATATACAGTGTATATAGTATATAACATTTGGGTTTGTATGTTTAGTATATATAGTGTGGGTGCTTACAGTATGTATAGTGCATAAAGTGTGGGTTTGTATCTATAGTGTATAAAGTGTGGGTGTGTACGTATAGGGTATAAAGTGTGGGTGTGTATGTATAGGGTATAAAGTGTGGGTTTGTATGTTGAGTGTATATCGTGTGGGTTTTTACAGTATGTATAGTGTTTAAAATGTGGGTTTGTATCTATAGAGTATAAAGTGTGGGTGTGTATGTATGTAATGTGTGTAGTGTGTATAGAGTAGGTGTGTTTCTATAGTGCATGTAGTAAGGGTGTGTATGTGTAGTGTAGAAAGTGTGGGTGTGTGCATAGTGTATAAAGTGTGGGTGTGCATGTATAGTGTATAAAGTGTGGGTGTGTATGTATAGGGTATAAAGTGTGGGTGTATATTTATAGTGTATAAAGTGTGGGTTGTATGTATAGTGTGGGTGTGTATGTATAGTGTATAAAGTGTGGGTTGTATGTATAGTGTGGGTGTGTATCTATAGTGTATAAAGTGTGGGTGTGTATGTATAGTGTATAACGTGTGGGTTGTATGTATAGTGTGGGTGTGTATGTATAGTGTATAAAGTGTGGGTGTGTATTTACAGTGTATAAAGTGTGGGTTGTATGTATAGGGTATAAAGTGTGGGTGTGTATTCACAGTGTATAAAGTGTGGGTTGCATGTATAATGTATAAAGTGTGGGTGTGTATGTATAGGGTATAAAGTGTGGGTTGTATGTATAGTGTATATAGTGTGTGTGTTTATAGTGTATAAAGTGTGGTGTGGGTGTGTTGCAGACTTCCCCTTCCCTCTGGGTTGGCTGACAGGCTACCTGGCCATCCTGGTGGGGGCAGGGATGACTTTTGTGGTGCAGAGCAGCTCTGTCTTCACCTCTGCCATCACTCCCCTTGTCGGTCAGTATTTCATAACTAAGATTTTGCTCCAGTCTGATCAGCTTCTCCTACTTGGAGGACGGAGTGTAGCACAGTGGGTAAGGGACTGGGCTTGTAACCGAAAGGTTGCAGGTTCGATTCCCGGGTAGGACACTGCCGTTGTACCCTTGAGCAAGGTACTTAACCGAAATTGCTTCAGTATATATCCAGCTGTATAAATGGATACAATGTAAATGCTATGTAAAAGTTGTGTAAGTCGCTCTGGATATGAGCGTCTGCTAAATGCCTGTAATGTAATGTAATGTACTGTCTTACACAGATATGCTTCTCTCTGATGTTATTGGTTATGCTTCACTCCACTGTGATTGGTTATGCGTTGCTCCAGTTTGATTAGTTATGCTTATTATAATTATATAAAGCCATTTCTCTAAACCAGCACATTTTCATAAAATATTTGGATTTTGCATCACTCACAGCAGATGTAATAAGTAATTAATTGCTAATCTTTGTCTGTGTTTTAGGCATTGGTGTTATCAGCATTGAGCGAGCCTATCCCCTCTCTTTGGGTTCCAACATTGGCACCACAACCACAGCCGTGCTGGCAGCCATGGCCAGTCCAGGAGACACACTGGCCAACTCATTGCAGGTCAGAAACCATAGCAACCAATACACCACTCACTGCAGGTCAGGAACCATAGCAACCAATACACTACTCACAGCAGGTCAGGAGCCATAGCAACCAATACACCACTCACAGCAGGTCAGGAATCATAGCAACAAATGCACCACTCGCTGCAGGTCAGGAACCATAGAAACCAATACACCACTCACTGCAGGTCAGGAACCATAGCAACAAATGCACCGCTTGCTGCAGGTCAGGAACCATAGCAACCAATACACCACTCACTGTAGGTCAGGAACCATAGCAACCAATACACCGCTCGCTGCAGGTCAGGAACCATAGCAACCAATACACCACTTGCTGCAGGTCAGGAACCATAGCAACCAATATACCACTCACTGCAGGTCAGAAACCATAGCAACCAATACACCACTCGCTGCAGGTCAGGAACCATAGCAACCAATACACCACTCACTGCAGGTCAGGAACCATAGCAACCAATATACCACTCACTGCAGCTCAGGAACCATAGCAACCAATACACCACTCACTGTAGGTCAGGAACCATGGCAACCAATACACCACTCGGTGCAGGTCAGGAACCATAGCAACCAATACACTACTCACTGCAGGTCAGGAACCATAGCAACCAATACACTACTCACTGCAGGTCAGGAACCATAGCAACCAATACACCACTCACTGCAGGTCAGAAACCATAGCATCTAATACACCACTCGGTGCAGGTCAGGCAGGAACCATAGCAACCAATACACCACTCGCTGCAGGTCAGGAAACACAGCAACCAATACACCACTCACTGTAGGGCAGGGCATAGCAACAAAAAAACTCATCACTTCACATACTTAACTCTGTTCTGTTCTACAACTTCTAAAGCTGAAGCACTGGTGCACTTCCTGTATAAAGCATGTTTGGATTTGCTCGCAGATTGCTCTGGTGCACTTCCTGTATAAAGCATGTTTGGGTTTGCTCGCAGATCGCTCTGGTGCACTTCCTGTATAATAGCATGTTTGGGTTTGCTCGCAGATCGCTCTGGTGCACTTCCTGTATAATAGCATGTTTGGGTGTGCCCACAGATCGCTCTGGTGCACTTCCTGTATAATAGCATGTCTGGGTTTGCTCGTGGATCACTCTGGTGCACTTCCTGTATAATAGCATGTTTGGGTTTGCTCGCGGATCGCTCTGGTGCACTTCCTGTATAATAGCATGTTTGGGTTTGCTCGCGGATCGCTCTGGTGCACTTCCTGCATAATAGCATGTTTGGGTTTCCTCGCAGATCGCTCTGGTGCACTTCCTGTATAATAGCATGTTTGGGTTTGCTCGCGGATCGCTCTGGTGCACTTCCTGTATAATAGCATGTTTGGGTTTGCTCGCGGATCGCTCTGGTGCACTTCCTGTATAATAGCATGTTTGGGTTTGCTCGCGAATCGCTCTGGTGCACTTCCTGTATAATAGCATGTTTGGGTTTGCTCGCGGATCGCTCTGGTGCACTTCCTGTATAATAGCATGTCTGGGTTTGCTCGCGGATCGCTCTGGTGCACTTCCTGTATAATAGCAGTTTGGGTTTGCTCACAGATCGCTCTGGTGCACTTGCTGTTTAATGTGATGGGGATCCTGCTGTGGTTCCCCGTACCGCCCATGCGGCTGCCGATCCGGATGGCCAAGGCGCTGGGGGACCGCACGGCGCAGCACCGATGGTTTGCTGCCGTCTACATCCTGCTCTGCTTCTTCCTGCTGCCGCTGCTGGTGTTCGGGCTGTCCCTGGCGGGCTGGCCGGCGCTGGCCGGAGTGGGCGGGCCCATCGTCGCGCTGCTGCTGCTGGTTGTCGTGGTGAACCTGCTGCAGTCACACAGGCCGCAGCTGCTGCCCACCGTTCTGCGCAGCTGGGACTTCCTGCCTGTCTGGCTGCGCTCGCTGGAACCCTGGGACCATGTGGTGAGTGCCTGCTGGTGCTCCTGCTGTCGCCGTGACGATGCCGTGCCCCAGGAGAAGCAGGAGTCACACGTTCTGGAGATATACGACAACCCAGCACTCTCCCCGGAAAGCCAGACCACACCAGACAAGCAGGGCGTTGTCAAAGCAACGTATCTGTAACGTTTTCACAGCATATTCCCCCCATGCCCAAACTGCAGGGCATCAAAGCAAAGTATCCAGACCTGGCCTGTATGAGTTTTTATTGCATATGGACACATTGGACTAAATGGCTTTTTAAAATTCCACTTACTGTAATACAATTTTATAACAAATTTTGTATATATTTTAAATTTACTGTACATGTAAATATTGTGTAATTACTATTATCCACTGGTTAGAGGCTGAGTCTAAAAGAATCTGTGAGAGGGAAGTGATGTCATAGACCTAACAACCAGTCAGCTGCTCCACTTCCACCTTAATTATCCCATTCGATTTAGTGTCTGCTGGGGTCCCCAACCCTGGTCCTGGAGAGCCGTTGGGTCTGCTGGAGTCCCCAACCCTGGCCCTGGAGAGCCACAGGGTCTGCTGGGGTCCCCAACCCTGGCCCTGGAGAGCCACAGGGTCTGCTGGGGTCCCCAACCCTGGGCCTTTTTGTTTAAATCAAATTGCAGTAAATCACATGTAAAATGCAAACAAGTGCTCCTTATTGAGTTTGATCCATCACCACACTCATAAGTGCTGACAGACTGAGCCATACTTATATCACTGTACTGTATCTGAATGCAATCATCAAATCAGCCAGCAGAATGAGACCAACCTGTTCAGCCCCCTCCAGGATAAACAGAATGAGACCAACCTGTTCTCAGGAGCTGCCCTACTGATCTGCACAGAATGTTGGGTTTGTTCATTCAGTTACCTGGGAAAGTTTATACAACAATATGGTCACTACAGCCATGTGTATTGAAGTGGAAGATAAAAGATGACAAATCCTCCGTCTGTATGGATCTGACTGAAGAGCTCTGGCCTCCAGGAATGGGGGGCCTGTGTGCTCAGGACATGTGTCCTCTTGGTGGGGTGCACGAACGAGGACTTCAGTTCCGCCTGAGTGGCCCTTCATGCCACAGAAATACAATTCGGTTTGATTCGGTTTTATTTGTTATTTTAAATTCAACCTTTATTTAATTATTTTTGGATCAAAACTTCTCCAGCAAGAGAGGCCCACAATGGGTTTAATTCAATTCAATGAAATTCAATTAAATTTATTCTGTGTAGCACTTTTTACAGAGAACTGTTACAAAGACGCTTTACAGAGAAACAGAAGGATAATTGAGCAGAAACCAGGGCCTGAACCTCAAAAAGCAAGAATGTGAAAACTCCCCAGTGATGAACACTGAAATGGTGGTGAGAACACCCCCCCGCCCTAGGATGACCCCGGCCACAGAGGGGGGCTCGTCCTGCTGATGCCTTTGGAACACAAGGTCCCTCTGAGGGGCATATATTCAGTATAGAGTAGTTAATATACAGTACATTTCTTCTTTTGGGATGTATTAACTATTAACTATATCTTTGCTTAGAAATGCAGATGTCATGTCAGATGCTCTCACACAGACATTTTGTGCATGGAGGTGCTTTGCTGGACTGTGTGGGGCAGGGTGACAATGACTCTCATTTCTCTGTTCTCAGACAAATCACACTCTGTTTGGAAGATATTTTAGAGATATTTATATCAACTAAAATACGGTTTTACTGATGGATATATGTATAAAAAATAAATTTCCCCCCTTTTATTCATCTTTTGTTATGCCTACTGAATAATTTTTTTTGTTTGCTGTTTTTATACAAAATTGTATTTTTTATTTCACTCTTTTCTGTTTTTTTTTTTAACTTCATCTTCAGTTTGGGAATGTGCGCATCCGCTCTCTCATTCGCTGCACCTCTTAAGCCGCGTTTCCACCAAAAGTACCCAGAACTTTTAGTCCCAGGAACTACTTTTCAAGGAACTAAAAGGTTCCTTCAGCCCGTTGTTGTCTGTGTTTCCACCGCGGTCTAAAGTCCCGCGAAGATTAGGCAAATTAGCCCACTGACGTATGAAAAAGCGACGTTGTCGTCGGTCCATCTGTCCTATGATTTCTTCTGTAACCCCATACTACCACCGAAGTAGCCTACATTATTTTCTAATAACCGGGACAGCCCGGAGGGGTTTATTCCACTTATATACAACGGGTTACCAACAATGACTATATATGGTTACTTTTGTATTTATTGGTTTTTATCGATTTAATCACCTGGAATTGAAATATTCTTCTGCAGCCGTTTGGGCATATTTTGCCGTTGTCAAGCAAAACTGTCATTGTTAGTTGAACTTGGACCGTTGTTATGCAACAAATAGGATATAACTGGCCAATAGTCAGATTGTAACTGTTTTATATATCCTCTCAAACACATTCATTATGTTTTTATGCGAACATTCACTTTCATGTCTTGACAGAATGCATTCACATTTCCAATATAACCGGCAACAACAGCAGAAAACATGCACACGTTGTAAACAATTTGCTGTATGATTACTTTCTCATCATCAATTCCATATAGGCTAATCGCAAAATGACAAGAATAGAACAAAAACTCGGACTTGCGTGAAAATTTAAATTAGCAGTGGTACAGCCACCGTTTGCTTTCCTTTCCTTTCCTTAAGTTACTGCTAGCCGAGCAGCGAAGTGTGCCCTCCAGATGCGAACCATGCACCATAAATTAGTCCATAGTCTTCCTGGTCTTTTTGTGGAATTGAAGAATGGCAGAGTAAAATTACGGCAGTCTGAAAAAGCTAAAGGGACGATTACTAGAATTAACCTGTTATTTTACCCTGACAAAAAGTGCGGAAGGTGATTTCCAGTTTGCTTTTACTGTATCACCAATGTGAATTACGAAGACCTACCGCATACCTCACATAACTGTATCAAATGTTTTGAGTCAATTACAATGGGCTAACAAAGAAAATCCGGAAGAAAACATTCAGCAACCAAATTAATCCGTTTGAATGTTTTGGTACGTAATATGCTGTCCCAGCACAAATGCTTAGCATTTTATAAATACTAAAGCAAGAAAAGAACAGAAGAGCACACGTTATAATTCCAAGACGTTGGCAGGCTATAACCAAAACTAGGCTACTGCGCCGCATAACATACAACTTTGATTTGAAGTTATTATGAAAATTAATTGGTTTGCGGCTGCAGATTTTTAAACATGGCGGTTGAAATAACACTGCAAGTAGTCGACCAATCAGAAATTTTCAGCGCCAGCGCCCCACCCCAAAGGTTCGGGTACTTTTAAAATAAAGCCCCCGGAACTAAATTTAGACCCTAGTTCCTGCGGTGGAAACGCGGCTTTACTGTGCCCAGCAGGGCCCTCAGGGTGCCTGTGGGGCTCTGTGCTGAGGTACACCACCCATCCTCCCTGTTCTCACCCTGTCTCAAATGAATGACACCAATAAATAATGAAAAAGGACGGTGGTTAATTTGTTGACCAAAAATTTAATTTGCTACCAAAATATCACTATACTAAAAAACTACACTATTAATGTATACTAAAAAAGCACACCACACAACTAACATAACAACATTATAGTGACATACTAAGATCACTACAGCACTGCCCAGTTAACAATACAGTACAAAACCACACCATTAACAGTACTCTACACTGTATTACTAACATCACAACATAACATTACTAACCCTACTATAAGGACACTAGTACTACACTATTGTGCTTTGGATGCCTGTATGTGGGTGGCATGGTGGTGCAGTGGGTAGCACTGTTGCCTCACAGAAAGCAGGCCTGGGCCTTTCTGTGTGGAGTTTGAATGTCCTCCCCATTTCCTCTGGGTCCCACAGTCCAAAGACATGCAGGTTAGGCTAGGTATGAGTGTGTGAGTGAATGGTGTGTGTGCCCTGCGATAGACTGGCAACCTGTCCAGGGTGTATCTCTGCCTTTTGCCCAATGCACACTGGGATAGGATCCAGCACTCCCCGGGACCCTGCCCAGGATAAGCAGGTATAAATAATGGATAGATGTCTGTATGTGAAGTGCTGCATAAAAAATAAAATCATAAATATAATCTCACTACCCAATTAAAACTACAGTGTAGTATTGTTATATTACTAACAATACTACACTACAATGCAATACTACATTACAACATTACAGAGATGGTGTTAAATGTTTTCAGTATTTCAGCAACATGCTAGAATCGGGACAGTTTTAGTGGTGTGAGCGTGCTTAATAATGTGAATGCTTAAATAGGACAGTTCCATGAATGAAGAATGTGAACAAGTGACAGCATGCCTCTGATGAGAACATATTGATCAGTGCTGCTGCCTCAAATATGGACGTATTGATCAGTGATGCTGCCTCAAATATGGACGTATTGATCAGTGATGCTGCCTCAAATATGGACGTATTGATCAGTGATGCTGCCTCAAATATGGACGTATTGATCAGTGATGCTGCCTCAAATATGGACGTATTGATCAGTGATACTGCCTCAAATATGGACGTATTGATCAGTGGCTACGTCCCACTGACCCGGCATGACACATGACACACCCCTGCAAGGAAGAGAACAGGTGGACATTTTTTAACCGGTTTAGACTGATATTGAGCATGTGGGAACAGGTTTGAGAAAAAAAAAATTAACTGGTCAC
The DNA here is from genome assembly GCF_013347855.1 of Anguilla anguilla. Lineage (NCBI taxonomy): Eukaryota > Metazoa > Chordata > Actinopteri > Anguilliformes > Anguillidae > Anguilla > Anguilla anguilla. The sequence goes on from NC_049205.1 coordinate 65,916,100, forward strand.
AAAATAATCATCTAAAACAGCAAAACTGAAACATAATAAAGTAAAGCAATGCTTTTCAGCAAGATTGCGTGTTTTAGATTATTCCTGCTGACCACGTGCAGTGTTGCTCCACCTGGTTCGCAGAAGAAGATGGGTTATATAAACCGGCAGCTGATTGGAGGATTCAGGCCAGGTGCATGTGTCCCCGTAATGTGGAGGCGTGGCCCCACATCCCTTCTGTCACACTTACATAAATATCATTTATAATTATAATTACACAATACAATATCACCATAACACTAAGCCACACTATAATTAAACCAGTGCAGTACTGTTCACGCCAGTGGTGCCTAATCTGGACTGGATAGTCAGAGTGTGAGAGAGGGATTTATGATCTTCAGATGCTTTATCACTGCAGCTCAGCCACTGTGATCCATAAGCCATTCCGGTTACTCATAATCAGCCTGTAAAGAAGACAGGCATTCTCTCTGAAGAATGCATGAGTCCGATCATTGGATAGGAAGGTTTGTCCTCTACTGTCAGTCTTGTGAGTCTTGTATCCTGCAGTTTTATTGGTTCTCATTATTCTGTATTCATCTACTGGCACCCAAATCTGCAAATCATGTCCCAGAATTGAATGAGCGATCTTGTGTTTCATCTGCATAAATAAGCCACCATTGTTTCAGTAGCAAATCCCTAGAAATTGGGATCTCAAATCAGACCCTCATCAAGCTCACAGTACTATAAGCTCAGGATTGGGGTTTTTACATTTTAAATTAGAATATCACATAAGAATGTTCACATTTTTTAAAAATTATGTATGTCCAAATGCGCACACACGCGCACACACACATGCATACACACACGCACAAGCACGTACACACAAACAAACACACACATACTCACACATACACACACAAATACACGCACACACACACGCATACTCTAAACACACACACCCATGCACGTGTACGCCCACACATGCTCGCACACACATTACACATTCGCACGCACACACACTCTCACACGTTAATAATGATGAGGGGCCACTTATCTCTTCTGTCTCCCACTGCTGATCTAAAGAGCTAAAGGAGCTAAAGGACACTGCGTGCAGATAGTTCAGCTGTTCTAATCTTACTGATAATATTTACCAGTAATTTGATTAATCATCAAGCAGATTGTAAAAAATCAATAGAATGTTATTGCAGGTTATGCGACAGAAGTTTTGCAAAACATGCGCATAGATCTATATGGTTAAAGTGTGGTTAGAGCATGGTTAGTGTACTCAGAGTGTAGTTAGAGCATGGTTAGTGTACTTAGAGTATAGTTAGAGCATGATTAGAGCATGGTTAGTGTACTTGGAGTGTAGTTAGAGTGTAGTTAGAGCATGGTTAGTGTAGTTAGAGTGTAGGTAAAGCATGTTAGAGCATGGTTAGTGTACTTAGAGTGTGGATAGAGCATGGTTAGTGTAGTTATCGCGTGGTTAGTGTGGTTAGAGTGTGGTTAGTGTGGTTACAGCATGGTTAATGCAGTCAGAGTGTGGATAGAGCATGGTTAGTGTACTTAGAGTGTAGTTAGAGCATGGTTAGAGCATGGTTAGTGTACTTGGAGTGTAGTTAGAGTGTAGTTAGAGCATGGTTAGTGTAGTTAGAGTGTAGGTAAAGCATGGTTAGAGCATGGTTAGTGTACTTGGAGTGTAGTTAGAGTGTAGTTAGAGCATGGTTAGTGTAGTTAGAGTGTAGGTAAAGCATGTTAGAGCATGGTTAGTGTACTTAGAGTGTAGTTAGAGCATGGTTAATATAGTTAGAGTGTGGATAGAGCATGGTTAGTGTAGTTATCGCGTGGTTAGTGTGGTTAGAGTGTGGTTAGTGTGGTTACAGCATGGTTAATGCAGTTAGAGTGTGGATAGAGCATGGTTAGTGTACTTAGAGTGTAGTTAGAGCATGGTTAGAGCATGGTTAGTGTACTTGGAGTGTAGTTAGAGTGTAGTTAGAGCATGGTTAGTGTAGTTAGAGTGTAGGTAAAGCATGGTTAGAGCATGATTAGTGTACTTAGAGTGTAGTTAGAGCATGGTTAGAGCATGGTTAATATAGTTAGTGTGTGGATAGAGCATAGCTAGTGTAGTTATCACGTGGTTAGTGTGGTTAGAGTTTGGTTAGTGTGGTTACAGCATGGTTAATGTAGTTAGAGTGTGGATAGAGCATGGTTAGTGTAGTTAGAGCGTGGTTAGTTTTGTTAGAGTGTGGTTAGTGTGGTTACAGTGTGGATAGAGCATGGTTAGTGTAGTTGGAGTGTGGTTAGTGTGGTTAGAGTTTGGTTAGTGTGGTTACAGCATGGTTAATGTAGTTAGAGTGTGGATAGAGCATGGTTAGTATAGTTAGAGCGTGGTTAGTTTTGTTAGAGTGTGGTTAGTGTGGTTACAGTGTGGATAGAGCATGGTTAGTGTAGTTAGAGCGTGATTAGTGTTGTTAGAGTGTGGTTAGTGTGGTTACAGTGTGGATAGAGCATGGTTAGTGTAGTTAGAACTGTGGGAAGAGCATGTGTTGTTAGAGCCTGGTTAGTGTGGTTAGAGTGAAGTTAGAGCATGGTTAGTGTAGTTGGAGTGTGGTTAGGGTGTGGCTAAACTATGGATAGAGCATGTTAGAGCATCGGTGGAACGTGTGTCAAATATTTGAAATATCAGTGCATCACATTCTGTGATCAATTGTATGACTCATATACATACACACAAGCACACACACACACACACACACACACTCTCTGTCTCTCAGACACACACACACACACACACACACACACTCTCTCTCTGTCTCTCAGACACACACACACACACACACTCTCTCTGTCTCTCAGACACACACACACACACACACACTCTCTCTGTCTCTCAGACACACACACACACACACACACACTCTGTCTCTCAGACACACATACACACACACACACACTCTCTCTGTCTCTCAGACACACACACACACACACACACTCTGTCTCTCAGACACATATCATTTTTTATCATCAGATGCTTTATCATCGCAGCTCAGCTCAGAAAATGAGGAGAGCTGTAAAGGTAGTACAGGTGCAGTCACTAAACATAATTCTATAAGGACATCTTGTGGTGGAGCAGGAACAATGCAGGGGACCTTGCGCAAATTGATTGTAAATACTTTCTAAATAAAATTATAGCTGTAGATTTTGTAGAACTTTGACCCAAACATCACCAACCAAAGCATGCAATAACATTAAAGAAATATTTTGTTAAATTAATATATGAAAATTAGTTATTTTATTTTGCTGGAATATAAAAGTTATTTAAAATATTTGTGTATTTCTATTAATTACTTGTATCAGGGCTGTATGTATCAGATTTACTGAATGATTTTGTTTGATTGTTTTGATGATTACTGAATGAACTTTCTAAATGGCTTTTCCCATGGGCACTGATCCCATGGGCACTGATCCTGTGGGCACTGATCCCGTGGGCACTGATCCTGTGGGCACTGATCCCATGGGCACTGATCCTGTGGGCACTGATCCTGTGGGCACTGATCCTATGGGCACAGATCCTGTGTTCCTGCTCATTTCATTCCATTACAAACATAATATAGAGTCTATTTCCATCAACTATTTTGAAAACAGGGGTTGATTGTAATCATTCTGTCATCATTAAATAGGGCCCTGCGGATTCCCCAGTAGGGGTTCTGTGGATTCCCCAGTAGGGGTTCTGTGGATTCCCCAGTAGGGGTCCTGTGGATTCCCCAGTAGGGGCCCTGTGGATTCTCCAGTAGGGGCCCTGTGGATTCCCCAGTAGGGGTCCTGTGGATTCTCCAGTATGGGCCCTGTGAATTCCCCTGTAGATGCCCTGTGGATCCTCCAGGATGGGCCCTGTGGATCCTCCAGGATGGGCCCTGTAGATTCTCCAGTATGGGCCCTGTGGATTCTCCAGTAGATGCCCTGTGGATTCCCCAGTAGGGGCCCTGTGGATTCCCCAGTATGGGCCCTGTGGATCCTCCAGGATGGGCCCTGTAGATTCCCCAGTATGGGCCCTGTGGATTCCCCAGTAGATGCCCTGTGGATTCCCCAGTAGATGCCCTGTGGATTCCCCAGTATGGGCCCTGTGGATTCTCCAGTAGATGCCTTGTGGATTCCCCAGTAGGGGCCCTGTGGATTCTCCAGTAGATGCCTTGTGGATTCCCCAGTAGGGGTCCTGTGGATTCTCCAGTAGATGCCTTGTGGATTCCCCAGTAGGGGCCCTGTAGATTCTCCAGTAGATGCCTTGTGGATTCCCCAGTAGGGGCCCTGTGGATTCCCCAGTAGATGCCCTGTGGATTCCCCAGTAGATGCCCTGTGGATTCCCCAGTAGGGGCCCTGTGGATTCCCCAGTAGATGCCCTGTGGATTCCCCAGTAGGGGGCCTGTGGATTCTCCAGTAGATGCCTTGTGGATTCCCCAGTAGGGGCCTTGTGGATTCTCCAGTAGATGCCTTGTGGATTCCCCAGTAGGGGTCCTGTGGATTCTCCAGTATGGGCCCTGTGGATCCTCCAGTAGATGCCTTGTGGATACCCCAGTAGGGGCCCTGTGGATTCTCCAGTAAATGCCCTGTGGATTCTTGGCAAAAGAGAAATTTCTGGTAAAAATTTGTTCCAAGGAGTATTTAATTTAATTTATTTATTTCATGTTCTGTGCAGTCAGCCGACTCTTACTTGCCGTGTCTCTCTACTTCCCAGAGCACCATATTAACTCATGACCAGTGCAGAGTAAAAGTCTTTAATGCTGTTTGGCTCCAGAAAGGATGTGGCAGGACATCAAGCCAGAGGATCCATACACAAATGGAGGAAAATATGAACTTTATTATTCTAGTACTGTGTGTGAAGATTTTGGGTGTAGCTGCTCTGCATCCAGGATCATTAATGATGGGCTTATTGCAGGTCAATTGAAAAAATCAATTACTTACATTTTTCCTTTAGCTGAATTAATTAGCAGAATCTTCAGGAAACATTAAACCCATTGATTAAATATTCATATAAATATTCCTTGGAATCCCATACTAGCTGTAGGACTGCTTCTAACCCCTTGTGAGCAGCTATATTAACTGATGAGCCCTTTGATGCGATCCAGTCAGCAGGTGAGCAGGTAAGTGCTTTTCTTCCCAGATTTAGACGGTCATTGGCAGTTTCCGCATTACGTGCCCCCAGTCTGAGTTAGACGGTCATTGGCATTTTCCCCATCACCATAACTGCTCAGTGGCTGCTAATGGTGGCTACGATAGGAGGCTTTACTTTCAGTTGATACTGAAGCAGGGCAGGTGTAGTTGATACTGCAGGGCAGGTGCAGTTGATACTGAAGTAGAGTGGGTGCAGGTGATACTGAAGCAGGGCAGGTGCAGTTGATACTGCAGGGCAGGTGTAGTTGATACTGAAGCAGGGCAGGTGCAGTTGATACTGCAGGGCAGGTGCAGATAATACTGAAGCAAGGCAGGTGAAGTTGATACTGAAGCAGGGCAGGTGCAGGTGATACTGCAAGGCAGGTGAAGTTGATACTGAAGTAGAGTGGGTGCAGGTGATACTGAAGCAGGGCAGGTGCAGTTGATACTGCAGGGCAGGTGTAGTTGATACTGAAGCAGGGCAGGTGCAGTTGATACTGCAGGGCAGGTGCAGATAATACTGAAGCAAGGCAGGTGAAGTTGATACTGAAGCAGGGCAGGTGCAGTTGATACTGCAGGGCAGGTGCAGATAATACTGAAGCAAGGCAGGTGCAGCTGATACTGAAGCAGGGCAGGCTGCCCTCAGTTAACTGCGCTAACATTGTGCTGCTTTTGATTGTAAAATCCCCTCTACATCCAATTTAAAACCAAAGTGTTTCCCTTGAGAAGTTGGTGTCCTTCCATTTGCAGCATCTGATAGATATTGATGATTTTTGCACTACTTTCCCCCTGAACAGCATGTGACTACTAACAGAATAACAGCATTATGTGTTAAAAATGTAAAAAATTTCCCCAAATTTCACAATCCATTTTAATATAAAATTTGCTGGCAGTCAAACCAGAGAGAGAGAGAGAGAGAGAGAGAGAGAGAGAATTCACTTGAGCAACAGAATGAGCAACAGTGACTGACTGACAGACAGGCTGAGTGACTGACAAGCTGACAAGTCAATGTATCGCATGAGGCGATTATTTTTTTATAGTGACTGATTATTTTTCTCCTGAACATCCTAGAGATGGGACGCTATGGTAACAATGTTGCCTAGGGGACCAGCGATATCTAAAAAAAGACAGCCACATTAAGCCCTGCCATGTTTGTCACTTATAAAGATTTTCTGTGATTGGCTGGAGCCAGGGTGCCTCTATCACTGTGAAGTTTCCATAGAGATTGAGACTGAAATAATCTTTCCACAAAATGCATTTATTTCAGTCTGAGGACCTCTGAAAGCTTCATTATGTAATCATAACACAACAAATAAAAGAAATGCAGTGACTGTTCTCTCCACACACAGTGTCCTAATGATACCATGTCTGATATCTACAGAGAAACTCACATCACACTGATACACTGATACAAGCAGAACATCATGTCTACCTAAGACTGTGCGCCTAGTCCCAGTGACACACTAAAGCAGTGCCAGAGATTTATTTACTGTGTTGACAAACACATCCCTTTGCAATATAGCGGAAATAGTTTGATTTATATAAATCTTCTGTGTCTGCACAGCCTTTCCACTCAAATCCGTGAGTACGCAGATCCAACAGGCTAATAACTCACGCTCTGACGTCAGCAGCAAGACTCTCTTTCCCTGCACCACTGGCTATGAGACAGCAGAGGGCACCGCGGCATGCGCCGCACCGAATACGACGCGTTTCTAAAGCCCACCAGTGCAGAGACTGTTTTACAAAGGGACTATTTAAAATTGCAATTACACACACACACACGCACCACATTTCAGGAATCAGAACTGATTTACTGTAAGGTTGATATTGACGTGTTTCTACGCTAGTTGAGATATTGACCAGAAGGAGAAATGGAGAAATATCTAAGTCTGATTTTATACCCCCCCCCCAAACAATGTAAGAAAGCCAATTAAAGTTATATATATATATATATATATATATATATATATATATATATATATATATATATATATATATATATATATATGCCTCGTAACCTCGTAACTATTGTAAAATTACTACTAGCGACGCATCCCTGCAAGTTTCTGTCTCGCGTAGTTCTCAGTTTAAAGTAATGTGCGCATCAAAAACTGCGCGTAAGACAAAGCAGGGCAGTGTGTGTGTGCGCGCGCGCGCGCGCGCGTGTGTGGACGAGAGAGAGAGAGAGAGAGAGAGAGAGAGAGAGAGAGAGAGAGAGAGAGAGAGAGACTCGCGGCGGCTGCAGGTGAACAGAAGTGGTTGGGATACTAACTGCGGGACTGAGAAACACGCTTCACGGGACCACTATTAAAACAGGCGTTGCATGGAAATGCTGTGTTTCTTCTGTCCTTCCGACGTATTCGTCTTTGCCTCCAGCAACTTGAGAATCTGGAACAAACCGTAGGCTACTCTGTTAAATCGAAGGGAATTAGTTTTTTTCGATACGGGGCTCACTGATGTGTAAGGACAGCTCCTAAGAACAAGAAACGTCTGTGTAACAGGATTATTATTGACAAACGTATATTTCTTATTTTGGATATATTTCCACTTGTAGATTTAAAGAATTTACTAGCCTATCTGATACTGACGCTGGCATCGTGTTTTACATCTATCACTGATTTGCGCTTTGACATACACAAAATAATGTGGGTATTTACGCGAGACTACGGAGAATTTGCAACAAAAATGTTAATTATATTCGGTATCCGTTCATAAGGCACCAGCGAAGACTTTGCTACGTAGGGTGCACCAGTCTCCGGATAAGGACTGAAGTGAACGTGTGCCTTGTGATGAATAGGATATCGCCGAGCTTAACTTCTTGGATGGAAGATTTTCGTTTTATAAAATGAATTTAAACACCTTTGCAGAACGAGTCCAACCTAAAAAAAGAGAAATCGTTGTGGAAAAAATAAACAGTAGTGGTTTTGAATGACTGACCCTCGGTTTCGGCGGCTCCTCGTTGTGATTTAGAGGCTTGTCGCAGAGCGGAGTCATGCGGCAGCGAGCTGCAGAGGAATTGTTTCACAGCTGTGTGCTCGTGCTGCCGCTGCTGCTGACGCGGCTGGCGGCCAAACAGGTGCTGCTGTACCGCGCTGCCGAGGAGGGACCGCGCAACCTGCGCATAGGCAACGTAGCCTCCGACCTTGGGGTGGCAGTGGGGTCTGAGGAGGTCACTTTCTCACTGGAGTCCGGATTCGACTACCTGAAAATCAACAACTTCACTGGAGAGCTGAGCACAAGCAGTCAGCGGATTGACAGGGAGAGACTCCAGCAGTGTCAGCTGGTGTTTGATGAGAAAGAATGTTTCATAGAGTTTGAGGTGTCTGTGATTGGGCCAGCGCAGAGCTGGGTCAACCTTCTAGAGGGGAGGTTGGTCATTTTGGACATTAATGACAACACGCCATCTTTCCCCTCCCCAGTATTGAGTCTGTCTGTGGAGGAGAACCAGCCTATCGGCACATTATACCTGCTCCCCACGGCCACAGATCCCGACTTCGGCCGTAACGCCGTGCAGCGCTACGAGCTGCTGCAGGGGGGTGGGCACGGGCGTGGGCGGGGCCGGGGGCGGAGCAGTGTGTTTGAGCTGCAGGTTGCCGACACACCTGAGGGGGGGAAGCAGCCACAGCTGATCGTTAAAGGCGACCTGGATCGGGAGAGGCGGGAATCCTACGACCTCATCCTGCGAGCCTGTGATGGAGGAGACCCACCTCGAACTGCCCAGGCCTCCCTCAGGATCACTGTCACCGACACCAACGACAACAGGTACAGTCAGACCACTAACCACCTACACCAACAACAACAGGTACAGTCAGACCACTAACCACCGTCACCGACACCAACAACAACAGGTACAGTCAGACCACTAACCACCATCACCGACACCAACGATAACAGGTACAGTCAGACCACTAACCACCGTCACCGACACCAGCGACAACAGGTACAGTCAGACCACTAACCACCTACATCAACGACAACAGGTACAGTCAGACCACTAACCACCGTCACCGACACCAACAACAACAGGTACAGTCAGACCACTAACCACCTACATCAACGACAACAGGTACGGTCAGACCACTAACCACCTACACCAACAACAACAGGTACAGTCAGACCACTAACCACCGTCACCGACACCAACGACAACAGGTACAGTCAGACCACTAACCACCTACACCAACAACAACAGGTACAGTCAGACCACTAACCACTGTCACTGACACCAACAACAACAGGTACAGTGATATAAAATATAATTTTGATTGGGGGAAAGGATTTTTTTTCCACATTGACCTGTGGTACCTCCCCTTAAGGGGAGCTTGAGCTTTTGGGAGGCATGCGGATCTGACTGTGGAGTCATGTGCTGTGCAGCCCCAGGTTTGAGCGTGCGCAGTATGAGGGGCAGTTGGAGGAGAACACCCCAGCGGGCGTGTCCGTGCTGCGGGTGCGAGCGCTGGATTTGGACATCGGGCTGAACGGGGAGGTGGAGTACTCTCTGGCCCCGGGTCCAGGGGTGGAGGTGGCAGGGCGGTTCCTGCAGGTGGAGCCGAGCTCCGGCTGGATCAGCGTCCTGCAGCCCGTTGACCGCGAGGAGATCGGCCAGCTGCGCTTCGCCGTTACTGCCCGAGACCGGGGCCAACCGCCACTGTCCGCCACCGCCTCTGTGCTGCTGCATGTGCGCGACCTCAACGACAACGCCCCCGCTGTGGATATACGCAAGATCGGCCGCATCCCGCTGCGCCAGGGCTTGGCCCGGGTCAGTACTGAACATGCACTGCATGAGGGCATGGCCCGAGTCAGTACTGAACACACACTACATTAGGGACCAGCCCGGGTCAGTACTGAACACACACGGCATTAGGGAACAGCCCGGGTCAGTACTGAACACGCACTGCATTAGGGCATGGCCCGAGTCAGTACTGAACACACTACATTAGGGAGCAGCCCGGGTCAGTACTGAAGACACACTACATTAGGGAGCAGCCCGGGTCAGTATTGAATACTCACTGCATTAGGGCAGTCCGATTATGCAAATCACAGCAACAGCTCAAGTAATGGTTTCTATGGTGATGTGAGTGTTGTATCTGATGATATTCCTTCTGATGTCACAGGTGCCAGAGGATGTAGTGGTGGACACACCTGTGGCGCTCATACAGGTGTGGGATCGAGACGAAGGGCAGAATGGGGAGGTCACCTGCACTCTGGTGGGGGATGTCCCATTCCAGCTAAAACCCGCAGGTGGAATGGCAGGTGTGGCAGTGGGCGGGGCTAATGGGAGGAAGTACCTCCTGCACACAGCAGTGCCACTGGACTACGAAGCAGCGAAGGAGCACCACCTGCTCATTGTTGCTGTGGATGCCGGCAGCCCCGCCCTGACAGGAAATAGCTCTCTGACGGTGGAGGTGGGGGACGTAAACGACCACGCACCCCTTTTCCTGCAGGGGGCGCTGGAGGCAGCGGTGCCGGAGAATAACGCTCCTGGGGAGACGCTTGTGCGCGCCGAGGCGCTGGACGCGGATAGCGGGAGGAACGGAGAGGTGCTGTACTCTCTGGACTCCTCTGCTCACGCTCTGTTCACCATCAACCCCTGGAGTGGGGAAATAACCGCCAACAGCATGCTGGACCGCGAACAAGGGGACAGGTATGAACTATACATACACATGCACACATATACACACACACACAAACATACCTGCACACACACACACACAAACACACCTGCACGCACACACACACAAAAGCACACAAACACGCATGCACGTACACACACACAAACGCACACAAACACGCACGGACGCACACGCACACATATACACACACACACACACACAAACACGCCCGCACGCACACACACACAAACGCACACAAACACGCATGCATGCACACACACACAAACACGCATGCATGCATGCATGCACACACACACAAAAGCACACAAACACGCACGCACGCACACGCACACATATATACACACACACACAAACACGCCCGCACGCACACACACACAAACGCATACAAACACGCATGCATGCACGCACACACACACAAACACGCATGCATGCACACACACAAAAGCACACAAACACGCACGCACGCACACGTACACAAATGCACACAAACACACACGCATGCATGCACACACAAACATGCACACACACACACCCGCACGCATTCATGCACACACACACACACACACAAACACGCATGCATGCATGCACACACACACACTGTCATCCCACAGGTATGAGTTTCGGGTGTGTAATCCCACAGGTATGAGTTTCGGGTGTATAATCTCATAGGTATGATTTTCGGGTGTGTAATCCCACAGGTATGAGTTTCAGGTGTGTAATCTCACAGATTTGAGTTTCAGGTGTGTAATCTCACAGGTATGAGTTTCAGGTGTGTAATCCCACAGGTATGAGTTTCAGGTGTGTAATCTCACAGGTATGAGTTTCAGGTGTGTAATCCCACAGGTATGAGTTTCGGGTGTGTAACCTCACAGGTATGAGTTTCAGGTGTGTAATCACGCATGTATGAGTTTCAGGTGTATAATCCCACAGGTATGAGTTTCAGGTGTGTAATCCCACAGGTATGAATTTCGGGTGTGTAATCCCACAGGTATGAGTTTCGGGTGTGTAATCCCACAGGTATGAGTTTCAGATGTGTAATCCCACAGGTATGAATTTCAGGTGTGTAATCCCACAGGTATGAGTTTCGGGTGTGGGCCACAGACCGGGGCATCCCCCCCCTGCAGAGCTTCGTCCCTGTGCTGGTCCGTGTGCTGGACCTGAACGATAACAGCCCCGCCTTCCTGCACCATGTCTTTACCTTCTACACCCACGAGAACCTGCCGGCCCACAGTCCCATCGGCATGGTGACGGCCACGGACGCAGACGAAGGCCGCAATGCGGCGCTGAGCTTCTTCATCGTGCAGGACGAGGACGAAGAGGAGGATATGCTCTTCATCTCCAACACTACGGGCATGATCTGCACCAGACGGGCCTTGGACCGGGAGGCACGGGCCGTGCACAGGTTTGGGGTGACCGCGGTGGATGGTGGGGATCCCCCCAGATCCTGCTCCACCACCGTCACCCTCTTCATCACCGATGAGAACGACAACCCTCCTCAAGTGATCACCCCTGGCAACACCTCCTGCAGCCTGCTGCCTCCCTCCAGCCCCCCCCACACCACCGTGGTGACGGTGGTTGCCATGGATGCAGATGAAGGGCAGAATGCGGAGCTGCAGTTTGGGCTGGTTGGGGGGAACCCCTTCGGCCTGTTCAGTGTGGACCCTGTTGGGGGCGCTGTGACTCTGGTGGGGGTACTGGAGCGGAGGCATGTGGGGCTGCACCGGCTGGTGCTGCAGGTGAGAGATGGGGGGTCCCCCCCCCTCCACACCACTGCGCTCGTACACGTCTATGTCAATCACACCCTCAGTAATGCCAGCCAGGTGCAGATGGCCGTGTCTCGCAGTCTGCTGCTGCCCCTGTCCCAGGACGTGGCCGGAGAGCCCCCAGACTGGCTCCACCCCCAGGGCCTGAGCATGGCCATCGGGGCGCTGGCTGGGGGCGTGGCCGTGCTGCTGCTTATCCTGCTGGTCGTCATGGCGAATCACTGTGCCCCCAGAAGCAGGAAGGGGTACAAGGTGGGGCGGAGGGAGCCTCAGGAAGAGCGGTGTGGCGCCGAGGACGACAGGCAGAGAGCCATGGGGCGGTACAGTGCTGTGAGAGAGGGCCCTGGCAGCCCTGACCTGGCCCGACACTACACCTGCGCCCCCCCCCTCCCCGCCCTCCGGCTCCACCCACACTCACCCCCATACCCCACCCACCCACACCTGCCTCCAGCCAACACCTTTGTCTCCATGGCAACCCAGTGCCATCCAGAGCACAGCTACCAGTCAGACAATGTGTACAGCAAACAGGTGAGAACCTCCTGTGTGTGTGTGTGTGCATACGCATGCATCATTGTGAGTGTATGCATGAGTGTTTATGTATTTCTTAGTTACTGAAAGTGTACTCAGTGGTATCTAAGTAACAATGTGAGCTCATAGAATTCAATGTGAAGAAACAGTATCAGTCTGTCAGTCTGTCGCTACACAGCTGCTCAGATAGAAAGCCGATCTGCAGACCTGATGTTCCTGTCTTATTCTGCTTTTCATTGGCTGAGGAACACAATCGCTTACAATGCCATTAGATTCCATTTAACCTGCCACCTGGTCACATCTGTCACTATGGCCTGTGTCTTTGCCTGCTTCATTTCAGTAATGCTCATAGCAGAGCTGCCCAAGCATATGACTGCTGACTGTATGACATTATAGGGCTGACTGATGGGGCTGACTGACATTATAGGGTGACTGTATGACATTATAGGGCTCACTGATGGGGCTGACTGACATTATAGGGCTGACTGATGGGGCTGACTATCACATTATGGGGCTGACAGTATCACATTATAGGGCTAACTGATGGGGCTGACTGACATTATAGGGCTGACTATATGACATTATAGGGCTGACTGATGGGGATGACTGTACGACATTATAGGGCTGACTGTATGACATTATAGGGTGACTGTATGACATTATAGGGTGACTGCATGATATTATGGGACTGACTGTATCACATTATAGGGGTGACTATGACATTATAGGGTGACTGTATGACATTATAGGGCTCACTGATGGGGCTGACTATCACATTATGGGGCTGACTGTATCACATTATAGGGCTAACTGATGGGGCTGACTATCACATTATGGGGCTGACTGTATCACATTATAGGGCTAACTGATGGGGCTGACTATCACATTATGGGGCTGACTGTATCACATTATAGGGCTAACTGATGGGGCTGACTATCACATTATGGGGCTGACTGTATCACATTATAGGGCTAACTGATGGGGCTGACTATCACATTATGGGGCTGACTGTATCACATTATAGGGCTAACTGATGGGGCTGACTATCACATTACATTACATTACATTACATTATAGGCATTTAGCAGACACTCTTATCCAGAGCGACGTACAACAAGTGCATAGGTTCATGATGTAGAGGTGCAAAAGAAACACTAGAGTGAAGTAAGGATCGTAGTGCCAGAAGTGACCACATCAATCAGGACTCCAACCCTGTAGAGTAAGCTTGTTCAGCAAGCAAGAATCCTACCAAGTACAAACTAGCACTGGAATCACATCTAATCACACCTAATCAGACAAAAACAATCCTGCCAGATACACTAACATAATCATATTATCCTAACTAGGTACAGTGAGCTGAACTATAGGCTAGGGAGGGGTGGGGAGAGGTGCAGCCTGAAGAGATGAGTCTTCAGTCTATCATATTATGGGGCTGACTGTATCACATTATAGGGCTAACTGATGGGGCTGACTGTCACATTATGGGGCTGACTGTATCACATTATAGGGCTAACTGATGGGGCTGACTGTCACATTATAGGGCTCACCTCACTGATGGGGCTGACTGTATCACATTATGGGCTTCAGTTCTTTGTAGGTGAAATAATGTATTGACGCTGCTGTTTGCTGGCAGGTTTTTGAGCAGTACAGAGGCAGGTATATGTGCAGTACAGGTACAGTATCTGTGAGGGCAGGTATATGTGCTGTAGAGGTACAGTACCTGTGAGGGCAGCTAGATGTGCAGGAAATGTACAGTACCTGTGAGGGCAGGTATATGTGCAGTAGAGGTAGGTACAGTACCTGTGAGTGCAGGTAGATGTGCAGTACTGTTACAGTATCTGTGAGGGCAGGTATATGTGCTGTAGAGGTACAGTACCTGTGAGGGCAGCTAGATGTGCAGGAAATGTACAGTACCTGTGAGGGCAGGTATATGTGCAGTAGAGGTAGGTACAGTATCTGTGAGGGCAGGTATATGTGCAGTACGCGTACAGTACCTGTGAGGGCAGGTATATGTGTAGTACAGGTACAGTACCTGTGAGGGCAGGTATATGTGTAGTACAGGTATAGTACCTGTGGGGACAGGTTAGGCTGAAGGATGTAATCTGTGGGATGGGTATCTCTTCCTGCAGTTTCCTAAGTGGGATCACCTTTCTCAACAGAGTTCATTTATTTACTAGGTTTGAAATGGGATCACCTAACACAGCTGTCCTTTCAACTTATGACTTCACACAAGTATGCGTACGCACACACACACACACACACACACATCTCAGTGCTCTTAAACATGCTCTGACACACAGTATGATCCATATATATAGCCTGAGGGAATGTTAGCCATGACCCATAGTGGTTGTCTGGCAGTCAGAGGGTTGCCGGTTCGAGCCCCACCCTGGGCGTGTCGAAGTGTCCCTGAGCAAGACACCTAACCCCTAAATGCTCTGGTGAATGAGAGGTATCAATTGTAAAGCTATACAAATGCAGTCCATTTACCATTTACCATAGCCAGTGTGATTATTAGCCATAGGTGTAGCCTGAGTGGGTTTTAGCATAGCATAAAGCTTGATAGAGACGCATTAGCCCTGATACAGACGCAATAGCCCTGATACAGACTTACTAGCCCTGATACAGCCACGCTAGCCCTGAGAGAGATGTTCTAGCCCTGATACAGATGCGCTAGCTCTGATACAGACATGCTAGCCCTGAGAGAGATGTTATAGCCCTGATACAGACGTGCTAGCTCTGATACAGACATGCTAGCCCTGAGAGAGATGTTATAGCCCTGATACAGATGCGCTAGCTCTGATACAGACATGCTAGCCCTGAGAGAGATGCGCTAGCCCTGATACAGACGTGCTAGCTCTGATACAGACATGCTAGCCCTGAGAGAGATGTTATAGCCCTGATACAGATGCGCTAGCTCTGATACAGACATGCTAGCCCTGAGAGAGATGCGCTAGCCCTGATACAGACACGCTAGCCCGTCTTTCGGATGAGACGTTAAACCGAGGTCCTGACTCTCTGTGGTCATTAAAGATCCCATGACACTTATCGCTAAGAGTAGGGGGTTCCCCGGTGTCCTGGCCAAATCCCAGATCTGGCTCTCGCAAAAACTTGCCACTAAAAATCATCCCCATATTTAATTGGCTAAATAAATGTTCTCTCCCTCTCCACCTTCGCTAATGTGTGGTGAGCGTTCTGGTGCAAAATGGCTGCCGTGCATCACCCAGGTGGGTGCTACACATTGGTGGTGGGTGAGGTGAGTTCCCCTTCACTGTAAAGCACTTTGAGCATTTGGAAAAGTGCTATATAAATGTAATTATTATTATTATTAATAATAATAATAATAATAATAATAATAATAATAATAATAATAATAATAATGATACAGATGCGCTAGCCCTGATACAGACACACTAGCACTGATACAGACACGCTAGCCCTGAGAGAGATGCGCTAGCCCTGATACAGACGCGCTAACCCTGAGAGAGATGCACTAGCCCTGATACAGATGCACTAACCCTCATACAGACGCGCTAGCCCTGATACAGACACACTAGCCCTGATACAGACGCGCTAGCCCTGAGAGAGATGCACTAGCCCTGATACAGACACGCTAGCCCTGAGAGAGATGCACTAGCCCTCATACAGACGCGCTAGCCCTGATACAGACACACAAGCCCTGATACAGATGCACTAGCCCTGAGAGAGATGTGCTAGCCCTGATACAGATGCACTAGCCCTGAGAGAGATGCACTAGCCCTGATACAGATGCACTAGCCCTCATACAGACGCGCTAGCCCTGATACAGACGCACAAGCCCTGATACAGACACGCTAGCCCTGAGAGAGATGTGCTAGCCCTGATACAGACGCGCTAGCCCTGAGAGAGCTGTGCTAGCCCTGATACAGACGCGCTAGCCCTGATACAGACGCGCTAGCCCTGATACAGACGCGCTAGCCCTGATACAGACACGCTAGCCCTGATACAGACGCGCTAGCCCTGATACAGACGCACTAGCTCTGATACAGACGTACTAACCCTGATACAGACACGCGAGCCCTGAGAGAGATGCGCTAGCCCTGATACAGACGTACTAACCCTGATACAGACACGCGAGCCCTGAGAGAGATGCGCTAGCCCTGATACAGACACGCGAGCCCTGATACAGACGCGCTAGCCCTGATACAGACGCGCCAGCCCTGATACAGACACGCTAGCCCTGATACAGACATGATGAGAGTGCTCACTGATTCCCCTCTGAATACAGCAGCCTCTCGGCTCTGCTGGATTTCACTGCAGCATGCATGCTAATGAAGAGTCAGCACATTCTCTATTCAGAGCCCCGAGGCTCATGGGAAACTCAACCCCAGTGCATTATTATTCAATGAGAAAGGCACCTGTGTCCTCACAGTCCAGGGATACAGAGCCCTCACTCAGCACAGAGACACTTGCACACAGATAGTAATAGTAATAATCTTTATTTTTATAGTACCTTTCCAAACAAAGTTGCAAAGTGCTTCATATGACAGAATACAAATGCACAGCAGAGAAGAATGGAACAGAGATTAAGAAATAATAATAAAATTAATAAAAACGGGATGATTGAAGATATTCAAATAATCATAATTACATAGTTCATCATGATCATTGTTCACAGTAAAATTGTAAGAATGATTAAATGTGTATTAAACATAATAGGTAAAAATGGCAAATACACAATAAAATTCACCACACAAAATTGGTAAAAAAATTGGTAAGAGCACACCTAAATAGTGTTGTTTTTAAAAGACGTTTAAAAGAGGCTAGTGAGTTAGCCAGCCTGATCTCCTCAGGGAAATTATTTCAATGGCTAGGGCAACAGTGAAGGCCCAGCCATGCTTAGTCTTCAGTCTAGACCATGGAAAGATGAGGAGAACCTCTTAAATTGTGCTGTGGTTCATATGGAGCTAAAAGTTAATTAAGGTAACTTTGTGCTAGCACATAACATGCCTTAAAAGTTAAAAGTAAAATTTTTAATTCGATCCTAAAACGAACTGGAAGCCAATGAATGGGAAGCTAGGATTGTGGTGATGTGCTCTCTCTCTCTTTACATTGTGTGAGGAGACTGGCTGCAGCGTTTTGGACCAGCTGTGATCTGTGAAGACTCTGTGAAGGTGTACAGGGAATTACAGCAGTCCAATCCTGACAAGATAAACATACGAATGACACGCTCTAGCTTCCTTTGCGATAACCAATGAACCTATTTTAAAGTCCCCTTAGGTGAGAAGAGCAGGACTGAATCACTGCCTGAACCTGCTTATCCAAGCTAAGAAGATTTTCAAAGTAGACATCAAAATTTTTGCAGCACTGGGTGATATTAGTTGACAGTGCACCCAAGTTGCTTAATAATTTGGGCGCGCGTGGTGTCAGCCAATAATCACTATTTTGGGTTTATTAGCGAAGGATATTTTGAGTCATCCAGCTTTGGAGGTCAGTGAGGCAGTCATGAAGTGTTTATCTGATTATTATCACTTATTATTATTATCATGTTGAAAGACAGATACATTTGTGTGTCATCTGCATAAGAATAGGAGGTGACATTATGTCTACAGATGATATGCCCCAAGGGTAAATGATATGCCCCAGGGGTAACATGTAGATGGAGAACAGGAGTGGTCCGAGAACAGATCCCTGCCGCACCCCAGAGGTCATTTTCACACAAGACCTCAAATCACCAACAGCTAAAAGTCCTGTTATTAAATTTGATAGTGCTTGATTGGGAAATTCATTGAATTGCATACTGGAGCAGACAATGGGCCTCATTCACAAAACTTTTCTTAAATTATTTTTACTTTTGTTTTTAAAACTGTTCCTATGAAAAAACAATATGGGATTCATGTCACATGTGCAGACCTTGTTTTTGTGCATATCCCCGGTGTATGAGATGATGAATGCTGACTAAATTTTATGCGCAATTCTGTTCATGTGATTAGCATAAGGAAGCAAACTCAGTAATTCAAAAATGAGAAGCCATGAGAAGGAAATTAGTGAGCAGAAAAAGCTAAATGATAATAATCCCACACTCCTTCAAGATAACCTTTGTTGGTTGTAAAAGGAAAAATTACGTTGTGCAGATTCAATTAGGGGGACTAAGTCACCTTCAATATGCCAGGTTTCGGTTATAGCAGCGAAAAAAATCAATATTGTTAGACATGATAACATTTTGACAGATAGATAAACGATTTGTCTCTCTTGTGAGAGATTTTGATCTCACTGGGGCATTTTTGGTTAAACATAAAGGATGAATAAAATAAAGTAGACAATGATCTTGTATTGAGCAAGCCAAAGGTAACACTGTGGGTCTAACTGCAATCAGCCTCAGACCCTAACCCTCAGAAGACACGTAGGAATAAATAAGAGGAAGTGGCTTGACTGTGAGTAAGTTTTTGATGACTTTGTTCCTGCCAGATCCACCAGTGTGACAATAAAGAGCATAGATCTGTCACACACAGCAAAGCGACACTCTCACATAGATATAGAGAGCACAGACCTGTATAGTACAATGCAGTATGGATATCTCAAATAGGTGGATTTATCTTATCATGCCTTTTTATACAACAGGAAATACTATAGAACATTTCCCTCTGTGACCAAAAGGTGAATAATTAACATGAACTCTACTCTACCACTCGTATTTCTCTTTTACCTTCTACTATCTTTTCCATTCATTCTCCTCTCTCATGTCTTCCTCGTTCCCCTATTTAATTTATTCCTTTTCCTGTTGACTTCTTTCTCTGTACAGTACAGTATTTTTCTGTTGTGGCTGGTATTTTTGGTTAACTCACTCAAACATAACCTAACATAGAATGTTATATTTCTTTGTTGTGAAATATTAATTCAGCTTTTCAGGGCTCTTCTCACCTGTTACATTTGCTGGAGTGATGAGGTCATGCAGGGCAGGTGCTGATATACTGTGTGTAACAGAAGTACACTCTACTGGCCTGTTTAATTGTTAATAAGACATTATACCATTGCCACAGAGCTCTAAAACTTACACGGAACCTACTGCTACCAAGACAGCAAAGACCTTGAGTGCTCTTTAACAGTGTTCACTACTGTGAGCATTCTTTAACTGTGTTCACTACTGTGAGCATTCTTTAACTGTGTTCACTATTGTGAGCATTCTCTAACTGTGTTCACTACTGGGAGCATTCTCTAACTGTGTTCACTACTGGGAGCATTCTCTAACTGTGTTCACTACTGGGAGCATTCTGTAACTGTGTTCACTACTGTGAGCATTCTCTAACTGTGTTCACTACTGTGAGCATTCTCTAACCATGTTCACTACCGTGATTGGTGGGTTGCGGAGAAATGTGATTGGTGGTTTGTGACAGTATGTAACTGGTTGACTTTGTGGTTCTCTCAGTCCCTGCGGCGTGTGGCTATTTCAGTGACGGGCAGGTCTCAGGACCCCAGTGGCTATGACAGTGGGTTGGAGGACTCAGACACTCCCAGCAGCACAAGCTCCACCCCCTTGGCCCCCCCACCGCCGGACCTGGCCCCTCCTGAAGAAAACCATGAGCAGAGCATATCTAATGGCAATGTGGGAAACACAGAGGACAGTGAGAATGGTAAAAACACACACACACACACACACACAATGTGTTTATGTAGGTGTAAATGAGAGGTAAGTGTGTTTGTGTTTGTGTTGGTGCAAATGAGAGGTGAATGTGTTTGTGCTGGTGTAAATGAGAGGTGAATGTGTTTGTGCTGGTGTAAATAGGAGGTGAATGTGTTTGTGCTGGTGTAAATGAGAGGTGAATGTGTTTGTGCTGGTGTAAATGAGAGGTGAATGTGTTTGTGCTGGTGTAAATGAGAGGTGAATGTGTTTTTGCTGGTGTAAATGAGAGGTGAATGTGTTTGTGCTGGTGTAAATGAGAGGTGAATGTGTTTGTGCTGGTGTAAATGAGAGGTGAATGTGTTTGTGCTGGTGTAAATGGGAGGTAAAAGTGTTTTTTGTGTGTTTCTCAGAGAGCAGGAGGTTGCCAGATGTGACGATGACAGGAAATCAGCTTCCCCACTCTGCCCCCTGCTGCCTGCATGCCAGAACTGTGCCTGCCAACCGGGGAGCACCCAGCCAGGGACACACCCTCAGGAAAATGACCTCACCAAGCAAGAGGATGACCTCATGGTCTTATGACAGCGTACGCGCCATCAGCCTGGGGGGGCCAGGGGGCGGATCCCCACTGGTTTCACAGACAGGGGGGATCAGGACCTCCTCCTGCCACACACTGTCACACTGAGAGCTGTACCTGTGACAGGTCATCTGTACCCCCCACAGAGAGCTGTACCTGTGACAGGTCACCTGTACCACCCACAGAGAGCTGAACCTGTGACAGGTCACCTGTACCTCCCACAGAGAGCTGTACCTGTGACAGGTCACCTGTACCTCCCACAGAGAGCTGTACCTGTGACAGGTCACCTGTACCTCCCACAGAGAGCTGTACCTGTGACAGGTCACCTGTACCTCCCACAGAGAGCTGTACCTGTGACAGGTCACCTGTACCTCCCACAGAGAGCTTTGTGAATTTTGTGTGTAATTATCCTTTTCCCCATCCACGATTAGTTTGTGTGCGTGCGTACATGCATGCGTGCATGTGCGTGAGACAACTCTTTTTCCCCTTCCTGAATCCTGTACATGTTGTTTAGAGGGGTACTGTATGGCTAGCACATGTAAATATGTGTCTGTTGCTGCATGTTTGGAGTGAATTTACTTCAGCTTGTGACAAGAGTTAAAGATGTGAAAATGCTAAAATGAGGGAAGGGGGAATTCTGTGCTGTTGGCACCTTTTATCAGGATTCTTCAACTTCATTTCTCTTCCTGATAACTACTGTGTATAAAATTCCTGATTCAGTAAATCAACTTGCAAATATATTCTGGCATGGTTCTGAATTCTGTTTAATATATAATTTTTAATAAAAAATAATGATTATGATTATTACTGCATTCTTATGAGTTTGTGTCCATCTTTATTACCATTTTATACCAACCATCAATGAATGGTTTTGCTTTAATTTGTCACCCTTTTGTACATACATACAAACACAGAATACTTCATTATCCCCATGGGGACATTTTCCTAACAACATATAACATTCACATTTACAAACAGACGTTTATGCCAAGAATCATTCAAACTACAGAAAGGGGTGGATTAAATAAATACAGATAAAAATTACAAATATTTTCTATTTCTGCCCTTTCCAGGAGAATATTTTTCTAAATCAACTTCTCCATGAGTCCTGTATTGTAAATCCTTTACAGAACATACTTTAAAAAGGCCAATGGCACCTGGATTACACATTAACACATTAACAGTATATCTGAACTAACCCTCTTAAATCTTATATCCCTGAGGCTCTTTCATGTTTGTCTCATGCCTTCATTCATATAAGGACACACACACAAGCACGCATACGTACACACACTCACACGCACACAGTATATATAATAATAGAAGAAACATATTATGTTAAAATCAAAGTAATCAAATTCTACATCTGTAGCCAATCAGAGGAGGATACACTAGCAGTGTCCAATAGGCCTGCTTAGAGCACTTAGTGGGCGGAAGAAGTGGGGAGAGGGACTGGTTTAGTGTTTCAGTAATTCAGAGCTATTTATGTACCAAACTGTGAAAAGAGGAATGGAGTTCTTATTAAACTTGTAAACAAAAACAAAACATTTTCACTGTATGTATGCAAGGAACCTTCCTCCAACGGAATCATGAGTGAGTATTGCACAAAGGGATCCGGCGGGCATGCAGATGAAATAGACGTGCATGTGTGTGTGTCGTATGTCGTTAACTGTCACTGCTTGCACTCAGGCAGATTGTGTTGCTTTATTTTTGTTGACACAAAGTTCTAACAAAAATATGTATTTTTTTTTAGCGAACAAATGCTTTTAGGTAAACTTTTCAATGGAACATAGACTCAGTCCTCCACCCTACCCAAATGTTGTGTGTGATAACACAGTGCTGTGTTAGTGCTGTGAGTTAAAGTGTGATCAGTATTTGACTCAGTGTTGTGAGTTAAAGTGTGATCAGTATTTGGCTCAGTGCTGTGTTTGTGCTGTGAGTTAAAGTGTGATCAGTATTTGGTTCAGTGCTGTGAGTTAAAGTGTGATCAGTATTTGGTTCAGTGCTGTGAGTTAAAGTGTGATCAGTATTTGGTTCAGTGCTGTGAGTTAAAGTGTGATCAGTATTTGGCTCAGTGCTGTGAGTTAAAGTGTGATCAGTATTTGGCTCAGTGCTGTGAGTTAAAGTGTGTTCAGTATTTGGCTCAGTGCTGTGTTTGTGCTGTGAGTTAAAGTGTGATCAGTATTTGGTTCAGTGCTGTGAGTTAAAGTGTGATCAGTATTTGGTTCAGTGCTGTGAGTTAAAGTGTGATCAGTATTTGGTTCAGTGCTGTGAGTTAAAGTGTGATCAGTATTTGGTTCAGTGCTGTGAGTTAAAGTGTGATCAGTATTTGGCTCAGTGCTGTGAGTTAAAGTGTGATCAGTATTTGGCTCAGTACTGTGTTTGTGCTGTAAGTTAAAGTGGAATCACTATCCATTTGTGTAGCTCAGCTTTAGCTTCTACCTCTCTCTCTCTGGTCAGGTAAGATGGACATGGACCCACCGCTGCCAGATGCCCCTTTGCCAACTGCCTCCCCTATCCCATCCACATCCCCCTCTGCTCCAGATTCCAACCCCTCTCCCTCCACACCGAACCCCTGCCCCACAGCCCCGCCCCATGCACCGCCCCAGCTGAGCCCCTCTAAGCTACGTCCTTCGGGGAGTTTTGCAGCGCTGGCTAAGCACCTGGTCATGCAGGAGAAAATGAAGGCATCAGGAGAGCTGCCCACAACGCCCCCTACTGACAGAACCCCACCTCACACAGGTGTGATATGGGCTTAGTCTGGGGCACCTGGTGTGGGTGTGGATGTGGAGTAGGGGTATAGGATAGGGTTTAATGGCAGAAGGTGGGGGCTGAGGTTAGAAGGTAGGTAGTTTGATGGCAGAGGGTAGGAGCTGGATGGAGGACAAAGGGTTTGATGGTGCAGGGTGGGGTTTGATCTAGTAGGGTGGGGTTATAGGGTGGAGTTTGGTGGAGGAGAGTGGGGTTTGATCTAGTAGAGTGGGGTTATAGGGTGGGGTTTGATGGTGTATGGTGGAGTTATAGAATGGGGTTTGATGGAGACAGGTGGGGCTTGATACTGTAGTGTGGGGTTATAGGATGAGGTTTGATGGAGACTGGTGAGGTTTGATGGCGTAGGGTGGGGTTATAGGGTGGGACTTGATAGTGTCAGGTGGGGTTATAGGATGAGGTTTGATAGAGACTGGTGAGGTTTGATGGTGTATGGTGGGGTTATAGGGTGGGACTTGATAGTGTTGGGTGGGGTTATAGGATGGGGTTTGATGGAGACTGGTGGGGCTAGATAATGTAGGGTGGGGTTATAGGATGAGGTTTGATGGTGGAGGTTGGAGTTTTTTTTCTGTTGTTGTGCCTGCAGAGCCACCTGATAAGGAAAAGGAGGAGGAGGAAGAAGAGGAGGAGCTGCCATTTGAGGAGCTGGAGGAGTGGGCGAAGGCTGGAGATGCAAAAGCCCAAACTAGTGTAAGTCACCTTGGTTACCATCCTCATAACCATAATTACCTTCACCATGGTTACCATCCTCATATCCATAATTACCTTCACCATGGTTACCATCCTCATATCCATAATTACCTTCACCATGGTTACCATCCTCATATCCATAATTACCTTCACCATGGTTACCATTCTCATAGCCATAATTACCTTCACCATGGTTACCATTTCCATAGCTAAAATTACCTTCACTATGGTTACTATCCTCATGATCATAATTACCTTTCCCAGTGGTTACCTTCCCCATAACCATAATTACCTTTGCCATGGTTACCATCCCCATAACCATAATTACCTTCACCATGGTTACCATTCTCATAGCCATAATTACCTTCACCATTGTTGCCATCCCCATCACCATAATTACCTTCACTATGGTTACCATCCCCATAACCATAATTACCTTCACCATGGTTACCATTCCCATAGCCATAATTACCTTCCCCATGGTTACCATCCCCATAACCATAATTACCTTCCTTATGGTTACCATCCCCATAAACATAATTACCTTCACTATGGTTATCATCCCCATAACCATAATTACCTTCCTTATGGTTACCATCCCCATAACCATAATTACCTTCCTTATGGTTACCATCCCCATAACTATAATTACCTTCCCCATAACCATAATTACCTTTGCCATGGTTACCATCCTCATAACCATAATTACCTTTGCCATGGTTACCATCCTCATAACCATAATTACCTTCGCTATGGTTACCATCCCCATAACCATAATTACCTTTGCCATGGTTACCATCCTCATATCCGTAATTACCTTCACTATGGTTACCATCCTCATATCCATAATTACCTTCACCATGGATACCGTCCCCATTATCCAAGTTACTCTCGATACACCAAGCATGTTTAACGGGGAGTTAAAGCAGCCCTCCCTCACTCTATTGCATCGCTGTGTCTAATTTTACCTCCCTGGAAGATGAGCTCAGATCAAGCACTCACCCCTCAGCTCCAAAGGGTACATTCCACCCACCAGCTGATTATGTGGGGCAGGTGCTTGGCTTCGGCTGGGGAATGTGGCTGGCTGCTCCTGTCCTGTGAGAGTGAAGTCGGGTTTAGAGAAAGTCCTGGCAGCTAAGACACACTGGATTCTGTGTGAAAATTGAGGAATGCTGGGTATTGTACACTCTAAGGAGAAAGGGTTGTGAAAGGCTACTCTGTGTTTCCATTGAGGAACCCTATCTAGTTGAACAGTTCTTTGTCAGGCAAAATGGTTCCATCTGGAACCTTCACACTTTTCATACCTACCATAAAGGATTCCATTAAGAACTAAAAAGGGTTCCCCTCTGGAGACGAGTCAACAAACCCTCTGAGAGAGCAGCTCAGTCACACACTGGTAGTCTGTCACAGGCTGGCGGTCTGTCACATGCTGGCAGTTTGTCATAATGGCGGTTTGTCACGCTGGCGGTTTGTCACATGCTGGCGGTCTGTCATAATGGCGGTTTGTCACAATGTCAGTTTGTCACAATGGCGGTTGATCACACGGTGGCGGTCTGTCACAATGGTGGTTGGTCACACGGTGGCGGTCTGTCACGCTGGCGGTTTGTCACAATGGCGGTCTGTCACGCTGGCGGTTTGTCACGCTGGCGGTTGGTCACAATGGCAGTTTGTCACAATGGCGGTTTGTCACACGCTGGCGGTCTGTCACAATGGCGGTTGGTCACACGGTGGCGGTCTGTCACGCTGGCGGTTTGTCACAATGGCAGTTTGTCACATGCTGGTGGTTTGGCTCTGTCTGCGGGAGATGCCTTCCGACAAAAACGTTCAAAAATATGAGGCGTTGCAGGAGGGCATAGGATCAAATCCCCTGCAAGGTGACACTCATTCTCTCTGATATGACTGAGAGGAGTTAAGGGTTAATTATTTTATGTATGTTTTATAGCATACATATGATGTATAAACGTATTTTAGTTGTACATGTGTTTTTGTTGTTTTGGCTCCATACTCAAGAACATTGGATTTGAAATAAAACAATAAATATTAGGTTAAAATACAGACCGCCAGATTGAATTTGCAGATATTTATATCTATATTGGGTGATTCATGTAGGAATTACAGCCCTTTTTGTACATAGTACCCCCATTTTAGCAGAGCAAAAGTAATTGGACAAATTAACAAATCTTCAAAGCTCTTCCTCACTACCCATCTTCCGCCATGGTCTGAAGACGCATCTCTTCAGACTATACCTGGACTAACTGCCACCACTCTGTGTATCATTTCACTTTAAATCCCCCCTTTCATGACGCTCATGTTACATGTACCCCCATTCCAGCAATTTTTGTAATCTGTATTTGTCCTAATATTGTAGCTTGTTCTTCTCTTGTTCTTGACTTGGCATAAGTTAGGTCAGAATAATGTTCACTGCATGAACAGAACTGTGTTCTTGGCTATAAATAGCTGTACGAGAGTATTGTACCTGTGTTTTGTAGTTGTCCATGACCATGAAATGCACTTTTATACGTCGCTTTGGATAAAAGCGTCTGCTAAATAAATGTAATGTAATGTAATTAACACAATTTGAAATAAAGTTGTCATATTTAGTACTTGGTTGCAAATCCTCTGCATTTGATGACTGCCTGAAGTCTGTGATCCATAGAAATCACCAGGTGCTGGGAATCTTCCCTGGTGATGCTCTGCCATCTTCAGTTCCCGTTTGTTTCTGTGGCATTTTGCATTCGGTCTGGTCTTCAGCAGGTGAAAGGCATATTCTGTTATATTCAGGACAGGTGATTGACTTAGCCAGTCAAGAGCATTTCGCTTTTGGGCCCTGAAAACTTCCTTGGTTGCTTTAGCAGTATGTTTGGGGTCATTGTCCTGCTGAAAGGTGAAGTGCTGTCCAGTGAGTCTAGAGCGACCTCTTTATGTATGCTTCAGGATTCATCCTGCTGCTACCATCAGCAGTCACATCATCAGTGAAGACAAGTCAGCAAGCTCCAGTGGCAGCCATACATTCCCAAACCAAGACTTATCTCCACCATTTTTCACGCGGGGGGTGAGGTTAGATCAAGAGCAGCTCCTTTCTTTCGTCTGTGCAGCACATTCCAAATGCCAATACCACACCTAGAATCAACTCTAGACCTTTTGTGAGCTTTCTTGTGTATGAACTACCGATGCAAATACACACTGCTGGCCAAGAAACAGCTGAGCAGCCAACTGTATTTAATGAAATATATGCAATATATATTTAATGATAAATATAAAACTAAAATGCACATAAATATGCTACACAAAATTTTAACTGCATGAAAGTTTGTGTGGGCAGTAAATCAGACTGTGAGTGGTCTGTGTGCTCCTGTTTCTTTCAGCTCGGACAGTACTACCTGAATTTGCCAGATGAGGGCAACGCGGAAGCAAACAGCTGCAAAGCTGTGGACTGGCTGATCAAGGCCGCCAAACAGGGCAGCAAGAAGGCTGCCAAGCTACTGCGCCACTGCCTGACTTATAAGAAAGGTAAGCACACGCTACCGAAGGCATGCTAAGCACACGCTACCAAACACATGCTAAGCACACGCCACCAAACACACGCTAAGCACATGCTAGCAAACACATGCTAAGCACACGTTACCAAACACACGCTAAGCACATGCTAGCAAACACATGCTAAGCACACGTTACCAAACACAAGCTAAGCGCACGCTGCCAAACATATGCTAAGCACAGGCTACCAAACACACACTACCACACACACACTAATAAGCACATGCTATCCAACACACGCAACCAAATACATACTAACAAGCACATGCTACCAAATACACGATAAGGACACACTACCAAACACACCCTAACAAGCACATGCTATCCAACACATACTACCAAGCACACAATAACCAACACACACTACCAAGCACACACTAACAAGAACACGCTACCGAACACACCCTAACAAGCACACGTTACCGAACACACCCTAATAAACACATTCTACCCTACACAAGCTACCAAACACACCCTAACAATCACACGCTACCAAGCACACACTAACAAGCACACACTACCAAACACACTCTAACAAGCACATTCTACCAAATAAATGCTACCAAACACACACTAACAAGCACACGCTACCCAACACACACTACCAAGCACACACTAACAAGAACATGCTACCAAACAAACCCTAACAAGCACATTCTACCCAACACAAGCTACCAAACACACCCTAACAATCACACGTTACCAAGCACACACTAACAAGAACACGCTACCAAGCACACTCTAACAAGCACATTCTACCCAACACATGCTACCAAACACACTATCAAGCATATGCTACCCAGTACACACAAAGAAACACATGCTACCAAGCACACTCTAACAAACACACGCTACCAAACACACTCTAACAAGCACATTCTACCCAACAAATGCTACCAATCACACACCAACAAGCACACGCTACCCAACACACACTACCTAGCACACACTAACAAGAACACGATACCGAACGCTCTAAAAAGCACATTCTACCCAACACATGCTACCAAACACACTATCAAGCATATGCTACCCAGTACACACAAAGAAACACATGGTAACAAGCACACACTCCCAAACACACGCTACCAAATACATGCTAACAACCACATGCTAAAAACTACATACAATGTCACATCGCTCAACAATGCATACACTATCATGAAGGCACAAATATCGCAGTTGTACCCTTGAGCAAGTTACTTAACAGGAAGTGCCATGGTCACAGGTGAAGTTCTTGCAGAAGAAATTTTATTCTCTTGTTGCAGGCATCACCCCAGAGAATGAGGAGGAAATGAAGAAACTGGCTAGTGAAACCAAGTTTGAGCGCGCAGTCAGGAAGGCTGCCATGATGATGTACTGGAAGCTGAATCCAGACAGGAAGAAGAAGGTGGCAGTGACTGAGATGCTGGAGAATGTTCAGCAGGTCAACTCAGGTGCAGCAACAGTGTTAACCACATTAACAGTAGCACTAGCATTAGTATCATTAGCATTGGAGAAAGTAATGGTAAGCAGCATAAGCAGTTGCAACAGAAGCTGTAGCAGAATAAGCATGACCAGAATTAGCAGTAGAATTTTAAAAAATGGTTATTGGACCTTAGTGTTACTAGGGCTATTGAGGAAAACTCAGCCTTACTTTCTGCTTGTTGGCCACAGCAGTAACAGCAACAATAATGGTAGCATTAACATTAAACGCAGTAAAATTGGAATCCGCATTTGCTAAAGCACCATTAGCATTATTAGCACCAGTAAAGCCATAGTGAAATTAGCATTAGCATTAGTAATGGAATATGCTGCTCGACTACAGTGCTAATGCTTTCTCTGTCAGGTGGAGCTGTGCCAGGCTGTGCTCCCTGTGCTGTAGAAGACCAGAAAAGAGTTCTGAAGAGCATGGTCAGCAGCAAGAGTAAGACTGTGTGTGTGTGTATGCGTGGGTATGTGTGTATGTGTGTATGTGTGAGTGTGAGTGTGTGTGTGTGCACGTGTGAGCATGTGTGTGTGTGTGTGTGTGTGTATGTGTGAGTGTCTAAGTGTGTCTCTCTATAATTGTATATGATGCTTTTTTTCCTCAGCTGGTAAATATGTGGGTTTAGAAGATTTTGTGGAAATTACCAAAAAGTTCACGCAAGGTATCACCCCCTCCCCCACACTGGACAGCAGCAGGGACCCT
Source organism: Anguilla anguilla (assembly GCF_013347855.1). Lineage (NCBI taxonomy): Eukaryota > Metazoa > Chordata > Actinopteri > Anguilliformes > Anguillidae > Anguilla > Anguilla anguilla. Next base: position 65,946,488 of record NC_049205.1, read on the forward strand.
GCTAGGGAGGAGGATGAGGAGGAGGATGCAGTGAGGAAGAGAAGCCTGAATGAGAAGGTGAATTCTTCTCTATATGGGCAGTGTTCATTTGATTAATTATGGATAATCTTGTGCATCATAAATATAGCTTGTTTTTTCAGTTGTTCCGGTTTTGCCAGAAATAAAACATCTTGGTGTGGTGATTTTGGTTATAGTAAGAACATTGCCATGGTAACATTCCCACCTACACAGAAATGAAATTTAGTCTGTGATGTCACAGCAAAAGTTGGAGCATTTCAGTCCGCAGCAAACCAGTTAAACCCTCAGCAGACCTTTAAATCCTTAGTGAACAGTTAAACTGCAGAAGTGTTTCCAAATTCTACTGCTATCTACAAAGTGCAAGTGTTTCATGTTCATGTTTAACCCAATTATAGAGCCAGTAGGTGCAGTACATGCAATCCAACCAGGCAGTGCAGTGAGTCCAGTGGGTGTTACTTACCCACAGTGCAGTGAGTCCAGTGGGTGTGGCTTACCCACAGTGCAGTGAGAGCAATGGGTGTGGCTTACCCACAGTGTAGTGCAGTGAGAGCAGTGGCTGTGGCTTACCCGCAGTGCAGTGAAGCCAGTGGGTGTGGCTTACCCACAGTGCAGTGAGACCAGTGGGTGTGGCTTACCCACAGTGCAGTGAGCACAGTGGGTGTGGCTTACCCGCAGTGCAGTGAGAACAGTGGGTGTGGCTTGCAGGAGGACCATAGTGGCCTGAAGGAGTCGGCGTATCACAGGATGCTGAAATCGGACTGGGGAATGGGCGGGGCTGGCTTACTGAATGCTGACAGCCGCACCGCCATGACGCGTGCACTCAATATCAAGTCCCACTTCCTGGTAAATAAAACACGGCCTCTCTCTTTCTCTCTCTTGCCAATTCTCTCTTTCTCCCTCTCACTCTTATGAACCTCTTTTAAACTTTTATAAATCTCAGTATTAATGATTACAGATGATGTAAAGGTGAATACCATACTTTGCTTAGATAACCAGGTCAATCCGCCCGTTTCACACTTCCTGTCTTTTTTGCTTCCAGGTAGCTCCACTTCCACTTGCACTTGCACTGCTGTCTTTCAAAACAAAAATGTCTGAGAGTAGAAACAGGAGCTTTGGGGTGTCCCGGGGTCATTCTGTAGCCATTAAAAACAAAAACAATGTATTTACAATGTATTTGACATTGGTTTTTGAAATGGCATAGATATCGAGGTTCAAAAATTGCTGTAAATATTGGAGAGCATTTACAACAAAATGTATCGTTATTGACATAAATGTCTATAAATGTATATCTAGCTAGCTAACTAGATAGCATCTGAAACAGTGACATGTTAGCGAGTATGGAACTTTAAAACTATTCATTTGGCTAGCTAGAATGGTTGGTTATAGATAGCTAACTATCTCTTAGCTACATACTGTAGCTACACCCTCACTCATAAAAATGATTGAAAACATTGGTATTAGCCAGCTAGATGTTGAGCAAATACATTTAATTAAACAATTTGAATACACAAACAAATTGTGAAATGGAATTTAACATTTATTGTTACCAGCCATATCAAATTAGACAGTTATCTAGCTAGCTAGACATGAGAGTTACAGATACTGTAATTATTTAGCGAGCAGCTAATGTTAGCAAAGACAGTGTAGTGTGTAGCAGTGGCTAGTGGAGCTAGCTAGTAACCAAGGGGGTAGTTAAGTGTTATCATGTGTATAAAGTGTGTGTGTGTTTTGTTGACAGTAGTGTTATGTTAGAAAGCTAGCCACAGAAGGGCTAGCTAGGTTAAATGCAATATGTTTGTGATGTCACCATTTGCAGTACTGGTGCCTTGCAGGGTGTGCTTTCAGGTAAGCCTAATCCTCTGTGTATTGACAACTTTGGTTTACAATAAAAGATAATGAGTGTTCCTGAAGATCCGCCTGGCCTGTCTTTAGATGCGCTCGCTACAGGTAACATTAGCTAATGTTAACAGGCTAGCTGCTAGCTGTGTGGTTTGGGACATCAACTCTAATGTTAAATCTGCTTGCACATGATCAGTGTCAAAATGCTCGACACAGCGTCAAACCATCACATTCCTGTGCAGGAAGCATTGATGCCCGACATGGAGCAGTGCTAAGGGTGAAGCCACACGTCCTCCAACGAGATCACCTGCCATCGCTCTTGTCTCCCATAATTGGTCACTTGTGAGCGTTATAAAATTTTTAAATGGGGGGAAATTTACATGTTGGATCTTTAGTCTGATTGGCTGTCCTTCTGGTCGCTTTGCTGGCTTGCCTTGCGTCACCAGCTATTCCAACATGCCTTGCAGATGCGAAGAATTGGTTCTCATAGAAAATCAATGGAGGCGATTACAAATTTGCTTCTCTTCCAAGGATGGGTGGCTTCATCCTAAGCCTGGCATAGCAAACACGCCTGAGGTAGGCATAAAGGGAGGCATCTTCTATGAGGATGGGAAAGTGGTACCATCACATGCACATGGCTGTGTGTAGTTTTCTGTCGTTCATAAGAGAAATATAAATCTACCTCTTCAGCATATACTGGTTCAGCAAGATACAGAAACTGGAAATAAATATGCCCATTGAGAACCAGGAAGTGGCTTCTGTGAAAAGGGCTAATAGCAAAAAATATCTTCAATGTGAGACTTTGTTTTGGGTCTTTTGGTCACAGGATATTCTGCCTCTATTAGGAGCAGATTTATATATGCAGTTATTTTGTTGATCAGTTCATGTTGATGGCCCAGTTTATGAATCTACATTTTTGTTTAGATTGACCCATAGTGTGTATTCTCTCTCTCCCCTCTCTCCCTCCCCCTCCTTGCCCCAGATTCTGCAGTACCCCCTGCATGCGCTTATGGAAGTGAAGGAGCACCTTATAGACTGGGCGTCCCGTGCCGGACTGCAGTGGCTGAGTGCCCTCATCCCCACGCACCACGTGAACGCCCTCATCTTCTTCTTCATCATCAGCAACTTCACCATTGACTTTTTCGCCTTTGTCATCCCTCTGTTTATCTTCTACCTCTCCTTTATCTCCATGGTGATCTGCACTCTGCGGGTCTTCCAGAACAGCAAGGCCTGGGAGAACTTCCGGGCCTTGACCGCGCTGCTGTCCCGCTTCGAGCCGGGGCTGGACCTGGAGCAGGCCGAGACCAACTTCGGCTGGAACAACCTGGAGCCATACCTGTACTTCCTGCTGTCCGTGTTTTTTGTGATCTTCTCCTTCCCTGTGGCGGATAAGGCGTGGATCCCGTGCTCGGAGCTGGCCACGGTGGCCATATTCTTCACGGTGGCGAGTTACGCCAGCCTGAGCAGCACCGCTGGGACCTACATGCGGCGGGCGCTGATCATTGAGGTGGCGTCCTCCGCCTGCGCCCTAACGGCTCGGCTGCCCGAGCGCATGGCCGTCGCGCGGTTGCTAGGGGCGACCTTCGCCACGGTGCCGCTGGGGGACTGGGTGGAGCTACGGTTGAGCGCCCCATGTCTGCTGTACATGTACCTGTTCTACCTGTTTTTCAGAATGGCGCAGTTGCGTGGTTTCCGTGGCACCTACTGCTTCCTGGTGCCCTACATGGTGTGCTTCACCTGGTGCGAGTTCTCGGGCGTGCTGCTGCAGAGCGCCACGCCCGTGGGGCTGATTCGCACCTGCGTGGCCTGCTTCCTGTTCCTGTTTGCTTTGCCCGTGCTCATGCTGGGCCTGGCTGCCATGCTGCTGGTGCAGATAGCCAAGTGGTTCCTGGAGCTGCAGCTCACCAAGCTGCTGGTGACGCTGGCGGTGTGCGCGGTGCCGGTGATCCTGCGGCTGTGGACGCGCTTCAGCCTGTCTCCGCTGGACGTGCTGCGGGCGCTGGTGCGCAGCAGCGCAGTGAAGCTCATCCTGTTCTGGGTGTCCGCAGTGCTGCTCTTCTGCTGCGTGTACGTGCTGCGGGCCGAAGGCCTGAAAGCGCGCGACTCCTCGCTCTCCTGGCGCCAGTACGCCGACGCCTGCGGGCCCCCGGCCTGGCAGCACACCAGCGTGGCGCACACACAGATTTTCTGCAGCCACCTGGAGGGCCACCGCGTCACCTGGACCGGCCGCTTCAAGGGCGTGGCCGTGGCTGAGACAGAAAACGGCCCCCAGTCTGTGATCAACCTGCTGCCCACCTTTGCTGGAGACTGGCTGCGCTGCCTGTATGGGGAAGCCTACCCTGACTGCGGGAAAATCACCGCCCAGAACAGCACCGCCCAGAACAGCACCGCGCTGCAGCAGCTGGAGCTGCAGGAGCTCTGCCGCCTCAAAGAGCTGACGAGGCACAACTGCCACGTGAAGCGCTTCGACAGCCACCGCTTCGAGGTGACGGTGGGCATGCTTCCGGAGGAGCTGGGCGCGGAGGCCACCCCGGACGTGGCTCTGCGGGCCAGCAGCGAGTTCCGGCAGGTTCTGCTGGGCATGGAGGTGGGCAGCGTGGTGGAGTTCAGCGCGGTGCTGGAGGCCCGGCTGGGCAGCCGGAGCCCCGCCCTCCAGCTGCAGGCCATCCGCTCCTCCGCCCTGGCCGCCAGCACGCAGTACAAGATCGAGCCCGATTGGCGGGGCGCCGTGCTGCGCGCCATCAAGTTCGCCTTCGACTTCTTCTTCTCGCCATTCCTGTCGGCCAGAATCCACGTGTAGCGGGGCATTGGGGGGGTCTGAAGGGGGGCAAGACTGCATGTGTGTTGGCTGCAATAGATTCATATCTTCTGCACTGTCTGTCACTGAGTGAAGAAAAAATTATGCCGTTGCTGTAGAAACTATATAATAATAATTATTATTATTATTATTATTGCTGGTGAACCATGACATGGATAATGGTTTACAGGACCTCAGTATTTGGACAATAGTATTTGGAAAAGCCTTAACAGAGCCTTATCAGAACCCCATCAAAACGTTTTTATTTTTGAAGAAAAAAAAGGCGTTTTGGGGTTGTCTGAATCCTTCCCAAAATTCTATATTTTGTTGTGCTTTTTTGAAGGGACAATATTTTTTATTTTTGATTCTTTTCTGATATTTGAAAGATACTCTTAGTTCACTAAACTTTTGCCATTTCAGTACATATAAAGATCATTTTAAATAATGTGACTTTAACTTGACCCTGTTGTTTGTGAGTGCTGTCCCTATCAGTGTGAGTCCCTTCCTGATGAGGTCATCAGAGTGCGACTAGCAGTAGCGCTCTGATGAGGCCATAATCAGGGAAGCAGGGCTGTAGCACTGGCTGTTAGGCTCAGCTGTGGGGAATCTATAAATCCATCATGAATAAAAGTATTCTGATAAATCAGACTGCATCAGACCCCTTTCTGAGGTACACTGAACACTAGCAGAATTACACTGAACACCAGCACAGAGTTATACTGAACACCAGCACAGAGTTACACTGAACACCAGCACAGAGTTATACTGAACACCAGTACAGAGCTACACTTAACACCAGCACAGAGTTATACTGAACACCAGCACACCAGCACAGAGTTACATGGAACACCAGCACAGAGTTATACTGAACACCAGTACACCAGCACTGAGTTACACTGAACACCAGCACACCAGCACTGAGTTATACTGAACACCCGCACAGAGTTATACTGAACACCAGCACAACAGCTCAAAGTTACATGGAACACCAGCACCCCAGCACAGAGTTATACTGAACACCAGCTCACCAGCACAGAATTACTCTCTCAACCCACCCAACAAAGACTGTTACGACCCCTGTATGACTTTGCATGCATTTGAAATGATCAGTAAGCCACAGGATAAAGATCTGTAATTACTGTCCTTCCCAAACGTATGGACAGGAACATCATAAAAATTTACTTTTGATGTAAAGTATGCGATTTATAAACAAAAACTGGAGGTCAGATATGTTGTGTCTGTTCTGTTTGGATATTCTATTTATGTTCAGTTTTGATTGGCTGCCCACTAAAAGGCTGTGCTGTTAATTGGATACCATGTTATTCACTCCAAATGATCTCCAAATGACCAATACCAAATGCACCTGTCGTGGCAGTCCTCTGGTTCTTTATGTGTAATATAACAGCTTAAGTGAGGATCTTGATCACTCGGAGGGCAACACAGTGCAGGTTTGGCTCCTTCTCGTTGTCTTGTCCAGCCTTTCAGCAGTTACCTATCCACTGATTTCACCAGTCTGTCAATAATTTAGTCACTTGAAAAATAACCTCTGTCTGAAGGAGTTATGCCAGATAGCCCGGGGTGTGAGTATGAGTGCACAGCCATTCTGTGGCCTGAAGGGATAGTTCATTTTCTGTGTTTTTTAATATTATTTTTTAAATATTATTTCAGTTTTAGTGTATGTTTTTGATTGGCCCAGATGTGGAATGACAGATATTTTAGACATTTACTGATGTTTCTGACAACCTGCCAGGTTTACAGTAGTTGGTATTGGGGCATCAGGGGGTTTGTGGTTTTAAACATGAAAATGCACCGAACTCCAAAGCAGCTTAGGGTTAGGGTACCCTAGGGTACCCAGTCTTTGGAGCCTTGTGCAAGACAGTGTTCATGGAGCACCTGGGGGTCAGAAAGCACAAAGGCAAGGAAAGGTTTTGCTTTAATCTTTACTTGAAAGCTCATATTAACATGTTTATATTAACATATTTATAATCACTGGTTTGGCATAAACAACTGAACAAATGAACAGATAGAGAAATGGATGGATGTGTGAAAAGGAGGAAGAGGAGAATGTGTAGATGTGAAAAAAAGACTCAAAGATAAACAGATGACCTGCAGAAATGACTGTTAGCCTGAGCCTAATGCACTGATCCACACTTGGTTCTGCTGCTCCCTGTAATCCCCAAGCTCTGTCCACTTAAACACTATTTCTCTCTCTCATTGGTTACCAACTCTGAATCTAATTTAAAAAAAAATCTTTTTACCAATATATTTTTTAGTTTATGAGGCACAGAGCTTGTGATCACAAGGACAGTGTTCGACTGCCACAGACACTGAAGACATAGTGTTAGCAGGATGTTCATGCACACTCCACTTTGCTTTTGAACTTCTCCTCTTAAAGAAATATTATATTTCAAAAGCCTTGAAAATATATTCATGATTACCTTTTAAGAATTTGGATTACATTTTTCCTCATTATGCTAATAATGTTATATTACATTACTGATATTTATATTATAATATTTGTTTCACTTCTGGCTTAATAACTGTATACAGGCACATGGACAACAGCCAACAACAAACATGAAGTATAATGATGAGATGAGCACAGACTGAGGTCCAGCCATTTTACAGAAAAGTTAATTTATGGTTGAAAACAAACTGAGACATTTTCCCACCATACAGTCCCGAAATGTGCATGCGTTGTGTCAGTGCTGCCACCCAGTGGTAGAGAAAAGAACAGTAGAATATACTATTACATCATTGTTAGGGCCACCAGGTTGCTTCCCCTCATTCCCTTGCATGGTCCTCCAGTCCTCGGGCAGTTAGAGGTCACCTCTGTTTCAAGCCAGTTCTCACCAGTTATCCCATCTGCACCACCTCAGCCATCTAAGATGATTCAGTAATTCAGCACAGGCGATGCCTGATGGCGATGTTTACAAGCAACTCAGTTAAGCCCAGTTTTGCTACTATGGACACGCAGCAGCATTTTTAAGCGTTGTACAGGAGCATGATAAGTTTTTTTAGAAGTGGTGGGAAATTAATAAAAATATTTTTTAACTATTAAAACAAAAAGGATCAATGAAATAAAAGTGGTGAACGTCATGTATGAAGTTCAAATGAAAACAGAGTTTGTTGGTTTGTTACCATGGCCAAGTACCGTTTGCCTTTGAAGAAAGGTTTGGAAATATTTATTCAGCTGTATCCCACAATTCACCCAGTGACACTGCAGTGCTGTTTTCTTGAGGAAATAATTTGTAGTTGTCCAGTTTTCACCAAGAATGCGGTGTAGTAGGAGGGTTGACGTGCTTCCTTAGGATCAAAAGCAAAACAGTGCCTACAGGTTTGTGAACTTTAGGGAAATTATCTGACCAAATGCTGCTTGCTAGTGCTACAATGGGGGCACTGCACATTAATGCGCTCAATTTGGCAACAAGCTTTTAAGGATGTCTTTATATGCTTTTAACATATAACTCACAATGTCACACAAAATGCAGTTATATTTTAAAAATCAATGTTATAATCCAATAAGCGTCTTGACGCTACAGTGGGGCGCACCTCACTGTATGCACAACTGGAGAGTAATGCAAGTCACGTAGGCACACTGTAACAGCAAGGAAAACTTTCACATTAGTTGTGATGGATTTTCCCTGAAGAACAAATAAAACAAATCTACTGTCTGCAGCTTCCCCTCAGAGTCCATCTCAGACCTTGGTGATGTTTCTTAGTTCTTAAAAGTTGATCTATTGCTTTCTTCTTTGCATAATTTGTTGTTAAATTGCAAGTTGTGCAAAATAAATTTGATTCATCGGTATGCAGTGTACCAGGAAGATACTGTTTTACTTGTTCGCTCAAAGACATCACACTTTAACTTCTATCCTTGTTCACTTTCCTTCTTCTAACTCTCCCCATATTAGGTCAACTAATTGTTTTTATAAACACGTCCGGTTTATTAGTTACTTGACTGTGCCTTTGGAGTGCCTATGGGGACCCCTGGAGGATAACCCTGCAAGTCAGATGGTGGAGACAAACTGGTGGTCCTAATCATATCTGAGTCTATAGTGGATAATATCTATGACATCACATCTGAATCTGTGGAGGATCAAATCTATTACATCATCCTGTGAATCATGAACCCATGTCCTGTAGAGGGGAAAGAGGAGGGAGGGAGAAGAGATGAGAAGAATGCAAAGGAGCAAAGAAACGGGAGGAAGGTGGGAGGCTGTAAGTGCTTGAGTAGGGAGAGGTGAGACTGGGAGTGGCTGTGTAGAAAGGGGTGGGGCTGTGGGAGTGGCTGTGTAGAAAGGGGTGGGGCTGTGGGAGTGGCTGTGTAGAAAGGGGTGGGGCTGTGGGAGTGGCTGTGTAGAAAGGGGTGGGGCTGTGGGAAAGACTGTGTAGAAATGGGTGGGGCTGTGGGAGTGGCTATGTAAGGTGGGGTAGGGCTGTGGCAATGGCTGTGTAGAAATGGGTGGAGCTGTGGGAGTGGCCATGTAAGGTGGGGTGGGGCTGTGGTAATGGCTGTGTAAAAATGGTTGGGGCTGTGGGAGTGGCTCTGTAGAAAGGGGTGGAGGTGTGGGAGTGGCTGTGTATAAATGGGTGGTGCTGTGGGAGTGGCTGTGTAGAAACGAGTGCGGCTGTGGGAGTGGCTATGTAGAAAGGGGTGGTGCTGTGGGAGTGGCTGTGTAGAAAGGGGTGTGGCTGTGGGAGTGGCTGTGTATAAAGGGGTGGGGCTGTGAGAGTGGCTGTGTAGAAAGGGGTGGGGCTGTGGGAGTGGCTGTGTAGAAAGGGGTGGGGCTGTGGCAATGGCTGAAGGTCACAGCGTTTCGGAGGTGACCTTATCCTGGAAGATGTAGAGGTTGTTGGTGGCGGCGATGGCGATGATGTTCTCTGTGGGGTGCCAGGCCATGTGCAGGATTTTCCTGGTGAAATCCAGGCTGTCCACAGTCACATGGTCTCTGCGGCGTTTCCCGCCCGAGCGCACGCGGCGGGTCTTCAGCACGGCCCGCGTCTTCCCGCTGTCCTGCGCCGCCTCCAGGGTCACGTCCCGCCCCGTCTCCCTGTCGAACATCCGGAAGAAGTTGTTGTACGCCCCCGTCATGATCACGCTGTAGAGCGAGAGAAAGAGAGGACAGGGGTAGGGTACGGTAAGGGTAACAGGGTAGGGAAGTAAACTGCTGAGCGAGAGAGAGGACAGGGGTAGGGTACGGTAAGGGTAACAGGGTAGGGAAGTAAACTGCTGAGCGAGAGAGAGGACAGGGGTAGGGTACGGTAAGGGTAACAGGGTAGGGAAGTAAACTGCAGAGCGAGAGAAAGAGAAGACAGGGGTAGGGTACGGTAAGGGTAACAGGGTAGGGAAGTAAACTGCTGAGCGAGAGAGAGGACAGGGGTAGGGTACGGTAAGGGTAACAGGGTAGGGAAGTAAACTGCAGAGCGAGAGAAAGAGAAGACAGGGGTAGGGTACGGTAAGGGTAACAGGGTAGGGAAGTAAACTGCTGAGTGAGAGAAAGAGAGGACAGGGGTAGGGTACAGTAAGGGTAACAGGGTAGGGAAGTAAACTGCAGAGCGAGAGAAAGAGAAGACAGGGGTAGGGTACGGTAAGGGTAACAGGGTAGGGAAGTAAACTGCTGAGTGAGAGAAAGAGAGGACAGGGGTAGGGTACGGTAAGGGTAACAGGGTAACAGGGTAGGGAAGTAAACTGCTGAGTGAGAGAAAGAGAGGACAGGGGTAGGGTACGGTAAGGGTAACAGGGTAGGGAAGCAAACTGTAGAGTGAGAGAAAGAGAGGACAGGGGTAGGGTACGGTAAGGGTAACAGGGTAGGGAAGCAAACTGTAGAGTGAGAGAAAGAGAGGACAGGGGTAGGGTACGGTAAGGGTAACAGGGTAGGGAAGTAAACTGCTGAGTGAGAGAAAGAGAGGACAGGGGTAGGGTACAGTAAGGGTAGCAGGGTAGGGAAGTAAACTGCAGAGAAGAGAGTACATGTGAAGTGTCTCTGCCATCAAACCGGATCAGCCTTTGAAAGGATATGAAAATACTACCATATTTTTTAAGCTTTCTGCTTTTTTTATTCAGTCCCTGTTGGAGCCAAATCATTTAATTTAAGTTCATGAATTATGGAGAAAAACTATTTTGAGTTATAGTTTTGATTTAGCATATGGGAGGGGTTTGAGAATACTGGGATATAGCAGGGTTTTACCCTGAGAATACTGGGATACGGGAGGGGTTTTCCCTGAGAATACTGGGATATGGGAGGGATTTACCCTGAGAATACTGGGATATGGGAGGGGTTTTCCCTGAGAATACTGGAATATGGGAGGGGTTTTCCCTGAGAATACTGGGATATGGGAGGGATTTACCCTGAGAATACTGGGATATGGGAGGGGTTTTCCCTGAGAATACTGGGATATGGGAGGGGTTTTCCCAGAGGATACTGGGATATGGGAGGGGCTTTCTGAGAGAATACTGGGACATGGAAGGGGTTATCCCTGATAATACTAGGATATTAGAGGGGTTTTCCCAGAGAATATGAGATATGGGGGGGGGGGTTCTGAGGCCACTGACCTGTCTGTGCTGTTCCAGGCACATTCAAACTTATCAAAGATGCAGTCGTTCTCATAGAGGGAGCACAGCTTGCTTCTCAGATATTCATGAACCTGCCAGTGATAAATTAAAACACCTCAATGTCAGTTTCAAACATACTAATTGTGACACTAAAATGTTAATGATGTCAACATGTTAAAATTGATGTCATCATGTTATATTAGCCTACAGATCAGCATTTTTACATTAGCATATGACACATTTATTACCACTCACCTGAGGATTTAATTATGATTCTATCATTGTCCTCATTTCTCTGTAGAGAGGGCTATAAGGACATTAAAATGTTCCAAACACAGTCCTGAGTGTGTCTTTTGGATAATTCACCAACCCATTTATTAGTAGCTCTGGGGTGAATGGTGTCTGTAGCTCTGGGGTGAGTGGTGTCAGTTTCTCTGGGTTGAATGGTGTCTGTAGCTCTGGGTTGAATGGTGTCTGTAGTTCTGTGCTGAATGGTGTCTGTAGCTATGGGCTGAATGGTGTCTGTAGCTCTGAGGTGAATGGTGTCTGTAGCTATGGGTTGAATGGCGTCTGTAGCTCTGGGCTGAATAGTGTCTGTAGCTCTGGGGTGAATGGTGTCTGTAGCTATGGGTTGAATGGTGTCTGTAGTTCTGGGCTGAATGGTGTCTGTAGCTCTGGGCTGAATGGTGTCTGTAGCTCTGCGGTGAATGGTGTCTGTAGCTCTGGGCTGAATGGTGTCAGAAGCTCTGGGCTCAGTGCAGATATCCCCATTCCCCCTTTCTTGGTTCAATAACTGTGCCATACAGATGGCACTGAGCTCTGCTGGAGTTGGTGGTTAGACTCATGGCCTGGTGTGGAGGTGTACCTGGTAGGTCTCGATGGGGCCCCTCTCCATGTTGATGTCCCACACCTTGACAGTCAGGTAGTCACGGGTGAGCAGGTAGCGGCCACTGTGGCTGAAGTGCGCATCTGAGATGGAGGAGATGATCTCCGAGAAGAACGAGCGATTCTCAGGGTCTTCTGGGCCTTCGAAGACTACGGGGAGCAGCAATTTACCCTCTACCACAAGGCCATGGCTAAATACACACACTTCACCCCCCCCCCCCCCGCCACCACTAGGGGCAGCTATGCTGCTGCTGTAGCAGTAGCGGGCGGTAGAGGGACAGTAGAGCATAGCAGATGCATTTGAGGGCAGCAGAAGGGCAGTAGAGGCATTAGTACTCACGTTTGGTGTGCTGGTCACACAGAGCAGAAGCCCTCATGTCACAGAGCCGGACAATGCCCTTGCTGCTGCCATATATGAACAGATTGCAGTGCTGTGGGTGGAACTCCGCCGCTGTGATCACCTCAGTCAGATCCTCCATGTTTGCTGGCTTAATATCCACAATATCTCAGGAGTGCAGGGTCAAGGAGAATGAAGACAATACAACGCACACAAAAAAAACAACAAAATACACACAGCAACAATACCAGCAAAAACAACACAATAAACCACCACTACACAGATCAGTAGAGGTGCCAGGTGTAGGTATAATATGATGTGTAAGACCAGAAGTTACAGGGGTAGATATGTTTTGATGTTAAGAGAGTAAAGGCAGGTGTAGGTATATTATGATATTAAGAGAGTAGAGACAGGTGTAGGTATATTATGATGTTAAGAGAGTAGAGGCAGGTGTAGGTATATTATGATGTTAAAAGAGTAGAGACAGGTGTAGGTATATTATGTTAAGAGAGTAGAGGCAGGTGTAGGTATATTATGTTAAGAGAGTAGAGGCAGCTGTAGGTGTATTATGATGTTAAGAGAGTAAAGCAAGGTGTAGGTATACTATGATATTAAGAGAGTAGAGGCGGGTGTAGGTGTATTATGATGTTAAGAGAGTAGAGGCAGGTGTAGGTATAGTATGATGTTAAGAGAGTAAAGGTAGGTGTAGGTATATTATGATGTTAAGAGAGTAGAGGCAGGTGTAGGTATATTATGACGTTAAGAGAGTAGAGGCAGGTGTAGGTATATTATAATGTTAAGAGTGTAAAGGTGACAGATGTTGGAATTGTAATTACATTACATTACATTACAGGCATTTAGCAGACGCTCTTATCCAGAGCGACGTACAACAAGTGCATTAGTTCAAGGTGCAGAGGTGCAAAAGAAACACACTAGAGTGAAGTAAAGATCGTAGTGCCAGAAGTGACCACACAGATCAGGACTCCAACCCTGTAGAGTAACCTGTTCAGCAAACAACAATCCTACCAAGTACAAACTAGCACTGGAATCACATTTGCCTAATCAGACAAAAACAATCCTGCCAAATAAAAACTAACGTAATCGTATTAGCCTAACTAGGTACATTGAGCTAAACTATAGGCTAGGGAGGGGTGGGGAGAGGTGCAGCCTGAAGAGATGAGTCTTTAGTCTGCGTTTGAAGGTAGGTAGGTAGTAATGTGTTTAAAGGTATATAAAGAGTACTGAAGCTGCGGTCAGTGATTCCCAGGTGCCACAGATTGATGCGCAGGTCATCAGCAGACAGGTAGGTCTCACAGTCGCTGTTGACGGAGATGGAGTTGACGTGGTAGGTGTGGCCATTTGCAAACACCCGCCTTGGGCTCACCTCCACCATCAGGTCTGTGGGCTTCAGAACTGGGACCTGTTTGGAGAGCAAACAGAACAAATCTAACCTGAATTATATACTTATCAGTACCTGCTGACAACTGTCTGTACCGGCTGTTACCTCTGCCTGTATGTACCTGCTCACACCTGTCTTCGCCCGTCTGTATGTACTCATACCTTTCTGTACCTACCTGTTTCCCTTGGAAATGGACAGGTACCATGACAGAAAAAGGCTGTGTGTGTGTGTGCGTGTGTGTGTGAGTGTGAGTGTGTGTGTGTGTGTGTGTGAATGTGTTCTGTGTGTGTGTGTGTGAGTGTGTATGTGTGTGTGTGTGTAGGTGTGTGTGTGTGTGTGTGTGTGTGTGTGTGTGAGTGTGAGTGTGAGTGTGTGTGTGTGTGTGTGTGTGTGTGTGAGTGTGTGTGTGTGTGTGTGTGTGAGAGTGTGAGTGTGAGTGTGTGTGTGCGGGTGTGTGTGTGTGTGTGTGTGTGTGCGGATGTGTGTGAGTGTGTGTGTGTGTGTGTGTGTGTGTGTGTGTGAATGTGTGTGTGTGTGTGTGTGTGTGTGCGTGTGTGTGTGTGTGTGTGTGTGTGAGAGTGTGAGTGTGAGTGTGTGTGTGCGGGTGTGTGTGTGTGTGTGTGTGTGTGTGTGTGAGTGTGAGTGTGTGTGTGTGTGTGTGTGTAGGTGAGTGTGTGTGTGTGTGTGTCGGGGGGGGGGGGTGTGCAGGTGTGTTTACCTGTAGGGTGGTGACTGTAGATGGGTCCTTCACTCTTCCCTCCTCATCCTTCAGGTTGTAACCCTCTGGCCTCTTATCTCTCTCACTCACTTTCCACAACTTTATGGTTTTATCTACAGGAGCACAGCAGAGTTATGCACACACTCTCTCTCTCTCTCACACACACACACACACACATTCACACACTCTCTCTCTCACACACACACACAGACACACACTCACAAACACACACACACACACACACTCACACACACACACAAACACACACACACTCATATACACACACTCTCTCTCTCATACACACACACACACACACTCATTCAAACACACAAACACACGCTCACACACATTCACACACTCACTCACACACACACGCACACACACAGTTAGGTCATAGGGTGTTATGGCAAATGCTCTCCCTGTGGGTCTCTCACCATTAGTGGAGAGGAGGAAGCGAGCAGCGTTGTTCTGTGGAACCCATCGGATCTTGTTGATCTTTTCCTCGATCTCCAGGCTCTTCAGATAGTCAAAGTCAGGCTCATGGCTCTGGAAGGTGCTGTACACATTGTACTCACCCTGACAGCATGACTCTGCCTTACTCTACACAGCCAGAAAACAAGCTTTTACTTGGTGTATACACACACTGGCATGCACCTACAAATGCACACCCACTCAAAGACACACATGTAAAAAGGGAATATTGTTTGAAAATTGTAGCATAATAAACATTTGAGTACACTACACACAGCCCAGTGTTACACTGCTGACTCTGTTAGTATAATACACACAGCCCAATGTTACAGTGCTGACTCTGTTAGTATAATACACACAGCCCGGTGTTACAGTGCTGACTCTGTTAGTATAATACACACAGCCCAGTGTTACAGAGCTGACTCTGTTAGCATAATACACACAACCCAGTGTTACAGTGCTGACTCTGTGAGTACACTACACACAGCCCAGTGTTACAGTGCTGACTCTGTTAGCATAATACACACAGCCCAGTGTTACAGAGCTGACTCTGTGAGTACACTACACACAGCCCAGTGTTACAGAGCTGACTCTGTGAGTATAATACACACAGCCCAGTGTTACAGTGCTGACTCTGTGAGTACACTACACACAACCCAGTGTTACAGTGCTGACTCTGTTAGCATAATACACACAGTCCAGTGTTACAGTGCTGACTCTGTTAGTATAATACACACAGCCCAGTGTTACAGAGCTGACTCTGTGAGTACACTACACACAGCCCAGTGTTACACTGCTGACTCTGTTAGTATAATACACACAGCCCAGTGTTACAGAGCTGACTCTGTGAGTACACTACACACAGCCCAGTGTTACACTGCTGACTCTGTTAGTATAATACACACAGCCCAGTGTTACAGAGCTGACTCTGTGAGTATAATACACACAGCCCAGTGTTACAGAGCTGACTCTGTTAGCATAATACACACAACCCAGTGTGACAGTGCTGACTCTGTGAGTATAATACACACAGCCCAGTGTTACAGTGCTGACTCTGTTAGTATAATACACACAGCCCAGTGTTACAGAGCTGACTCTGTGAGTACACTACACACAGCCCAGTGTTACAGAGCTGACTCTGTGAGTATAATACACACAGCCCAGTGTTACAGAGCTGACTCTGTTAGCATAATACACACAGCCCAGTGTTACAGTGCTGACTCTGTTAGCATAATACACACAGCCCAGTGTTACAGAGCTGACTCTGTGAGTACACTACACACAGCCCAGTGTTACACTGCTGGCTCTGTTAGTATAATACACACAGCCCAGTGTTACAGAGCTGACTCTGTGAGTATAATACACACAGCCCAGTGTTACAGAGCTGACTCTGTGAGTACACTACACACAGCCCAGTGTTACAGAGCTGACTCTGTGAGTACACTACACACAGCCCAGTGTTACAGAGCTGACTCTGTGAGTATAATACACACAGCCCAGTGTTACAGTGCTGACTCTGTTAGCATAATACACACAGCCCAGTGTTACAGAGCTGACTCTGTGAGTACACTACACACAGCCCAGTGTTACAGTGCTGACTATGTGAGTACACTACACACAGCCCAGTGTTACAGTGCTGACTCTGTTAGTATAATACACACAGCCCAGTGTTACAGAGCTGACTCTGTGAGTACACTACACACAGCCCAGTGTTACAGAGCTGACTCTGTTAGCATAATACACACAGCCCAGTGTTACAGAGCTGACTCTGTGAGTATGACACACAGCCCAGTGTTACACTGCTGACTCTGTGAGTACACTACACACAACCCAGTGTTACAGTGCTGACTCTGTTAGCATAATACACACAGCCCAGTGTTACAGTGCTGACTCTGTTAGTATAATACACACAGCCCAGTGTTACAGTGCTGACTCTGTTAGTATAATACACACAGCCCAGTGTTACAGAGCTGACTCTGTGAGTATAATACACACAGCCCAGTGTTACAGTGCTGACTCTGTTAGCATAATACACACAGCCCAGTGTTACAGAGCTGACTCTGTGAGTACACTACACACAGCCCAGTGTTACAGTGCTGACTCTGTGAGTACACTACACACAGCCCAGTGTTACAGTGCTGACTCTGTGAGTACACTACACACAACCCAGTGTTACAGTGCTGACTCTGTTAGTATAATACACACAGCCCAGTGTTACAGAGCTGACTCTGTGAGTACACTACACACAGCCCAGTGTTACAGAGCTGACTCTGTTAGCATAATACACACAGCCCAGTGTTACAGAGCTGACTCTGTGAGTATGACACACAGCCCAGTGTTACACTGCTGACTCTGTGAGTACACTACACACAACCCAGTGTTACAGTGCTGACTCTGTTAGCATAATACACACAGCCCAGTGTTACAGTGCTGACTCTGTTAGTATAATACACACAGCCCAGTGTTACAGAGCTGACTCTGTGAGTACACTACACACAGCCCAGTGTTACAGAGCTGACTCTGTTAGTATAATACACACAGCCCAGTGTTACAGAGCTGACTCTGTGAGTATAATACACACAGCCCAGTGTTACAGTGCTGACTCTGTTAGTATAATACACACAGCCCAGTGTTACAGTGCTGACTCTGTGAGTATGACACACAGCCCAGTGTTACACTGCTGACTCTGTGAGTATAATACACACAGCCCAGTGTTACAGTACTGACTCTGTTAGTATAATACACACAGCCCAGTGTTACAGTGCTGACTCTGTGAGTATAATACACACAACCCAGTGTTACAGTGCTGACTCTGTTAGCATAATACACACAGCCCAGTGTTACAGTGCTGACTCTGTGAGTATAATACACACAACCCAGTGTTACAGTGCTGACTCTGTTAGCATAATACACACAGCCCAGTGTTACAGTGCTGACTCTGTGAGTACACTACACACAGCCCAGTGTTACAGCGCTGACTCTGTGAGTATAATACACACAGCCCAGTGTTACAGAGCTGACTCTGTGAGTATAATACACACAACCCAGTGTTACAGTGCTGACTCTGTTAGTATAATACACACAGCCCAGTGTTACACTGCTGACTCTGTGAGTACACTACACACAGCCCAGTGTTACACTGCTGACTCTGTTAGTATAATACACACAGCCCAGTGTTACAGAGCTGACTCTGTGAGTATAATACACACAGCCCAGTGTTACAGAGCTGACTCTGTGAGTATGACACACAGCCCAGTGCTACAGACCTGACTCTGTGAGTATGACACACAGCCCAGTGCTACAGACTTGACTCTGTGAGTATAATACACACAGCCCAGTGTTACAGAGCTGACTCACCTCTGGCTCTCTCTGAAAGATGACCACACGCCCCCCCTTGTCACCTGTAGCCAGCAGGTCCCCCGTCTGGTTGAACTCTGCTGTGGAAATAACATCAGCTGGGGGGAAATAAGAGGAAAAGAGAAAGAGATAGAGGGCAGAAGAGAGAAAGAAAGAGGAAGAAAGAAAGAGAGACAGAGGGAGAGATTGTAAGGGGGGACAGGAAAGGGAGAAAGGAGAGAGAGAAATTAATTAATTATATAAATGCAGATTTCATACTGTTCCAGTAATTCACACAAAGGTGAATTAGGTGAATCAGAGGATGGGGAGAAAATGGAGGCCGAGGATGAGGTAGCGTCCTATAATGCACCGGGGCAGCAGGTAGAATGACCGGTTGGCAAAGAGGGGTTCTCCTGGCTCAGGTGAACCCCTCTTTGCCAACCGGTCATTCTACCTGCTGCCCCGGTGCATTATAGGACGCTACCTCATCCTCGGCCTCCATTTTCTCCCCATCCTCTGATGATTCCAATAGAGATTCGATATTTACTGACTGTTCCAGCACATGCTTTACCTTCTTAAGAGGCTTGGAGCAGGTGTGAGTAGGAACAGCCCTGCTCACCTGCACCTAACTTGCTCCCCATGCTGCTCCTACTCAACCCACTAGGAGAGTTATAAGCACTGCTACATACATTCTCTCATATACAAAACTTATAAGTACTGCTGGCATGGGGGCATTTTGCAGTTTGTGCAAATGCAGCAGAACATTGAATGTAGTATAAAAAAAAAGAAACTACAAGTAGCTCCAAAGCACCTTCTAGAGCATTGTTGTGTTTCCTGAGGATGCATATATGAACAGATTAGTTTCATAGCATTTAGTCACAATTAGAAACAGAGGTGTGTTTTTACAGTAATCTGTGCCAGTACTGCTTTCCTTGAGTGCAGTAGTCTCAGGCGGCATGTGCCTCAGGAAACAGATCCTCCTGAAAATAAGACGGAATGCAATTTTTTGAAGAATAATAGGGTAATATCTACATGGACAAAGTCTGGAGGAATAATATCACTGTACAGGCTACTCTGGAGTTATTTAAAGTGTGTTTTTGCTTTAGACTAAAAACCTATTGGTGCCATCCGAAACTCCTATAAGAATCTAAAATATCATTAATTACCCACAAAACCTGTCTGGGCCAATCATAAACATACCCTAAAACTGACATAAAAAATCACAGAAAGTGAACTCTCTTTTATATATTTCATGATGTCTGATCCGGGCATACAGCTGTTACAGCAGCTCTAAATATATGATCAGGTTATATTACATATAAAGCAGCTCTTAATGTCTGATGAAGATATACTGTACAGCAGAGAGAGCAGCTCTTAATGTCTGATGAGTATATACTGTACAGTAGAGAGAGCAGCCCTTAACATCTGATCAGGAAATATTGTATTGTAGAGAGAGTAGGTCATTTGATGAGGATATATTGTATAGAGAGCAGCTCATAATGTCTGATGGGAATATACTGTATTGTACAGAAAGTAACTCATAATGTCTGATGAGGCTATACTGTATTGTGGAGTGAGTAGCTCATAATGTCTGATGAGGCTATACTGTACTGTAGAGTGAGTAACTCATAATGTCTGATGAGGATATACTGTATTGTAGAGAGAGCAGCTCATAATGTCTGATGAGGCTATACTGTATTGTAGAGAGGGCAGCTCATAATGTCTGATGAGGCTATACTGTATTGTAGAGAGGGCAGCTCATAATGTCTGATGAGGATATACTGTATTGCAGAGAGCAGCTCCTAACTCAGAGATCAGGCAGCACACATTTTCCCCTCAGCCACAGTTACAGATAGGACAGGCTACTTACACTGCTATCAACAAACAAGACAAGCGTGGCATCACTGGCAGCCTTAATGACATCATCACCAATCTATATTATTAGTAAATTAAATCATTAGCATTCCTCAAAAGGAGGCCAGGATTGGAAGGCCTAGCCTGCATGTTACAGAGCAGAGACAGAGTCAGCGCTCAGGTAGAAAGTGGAGAGAAGGAGAGAGAGGGATGGAGGGATGCAGGAAGGTGCTGGCCTACCTTCTGTAACATAGTCTCGCAGGAAGCTGTGGTTGATGTTTTGGGTGTCAGTGTCCTCGCCCATTTACAGCAGTAGGGTGAGGGAGCGCGCCCATCGGTGGGAGGAGGGGCCCATCCTGCTGCATCTAGTGATCTGACCCACCGCTCGTCATTGTGGGCCTGGAGAAAACAGCACAGGGGAGGCCGGGATCCTGCTGCAGCCTGACGCAGTGAGAGAGAGAGAGGGAGAGAGAGAGACAGGAGGGTGGAGACAGACTGCTGCGGAGAGAGTGTTGCCGTGGTGATGCAGAACAGCAGGAGAAAAGGAAGCAGGGCTCAGAAAGAGAGGGGGGAGGAGGGAGAGAGAGGCTCTACTCAGCTCAGCCAATCACAGCGCAGTTCACTGAAGGCAGTTTTAGTGCAGAGACCAGCTCAGCCAATCACAGCGCAGCTCACTGAAGCCAGTTGCAATAGGTAAGGATAAAAAGGTCAGGAACTATAGTATAGAACGATATAATATAAAACGCTATAACGTTAAGTACAATAAATAACTAAAGACAAATGTAATTAACCAAAATGTGGTTGAAACCGATTGAAAGTGAGGAGAGAGAGATACGATTATATCACTCGCACTGCTATATGGGATTTGTAGTTTATTCTCTCTTAAAAACGTTAAGTACACCCTATAAAAAATTTTCGTTTTCCAAAGATTTTTTACGCTCTGAATCATTTTTTAAATGTCACGATTCATCTCGTAGCTGGATGGTTCGGTTCAAGACAATATTATTATATAGCGTTTTTCTGAAATGCCTATAGAGAAAATGAATGGGAAATACACTTCCGGAACCAGGGCCGCTGAAAAGTGGGCGGTAACGTTTCAGCTCTGTGGGCTGTTGTTCTTTACCTTAGAGAAAACGAACGAGAAAAGATGGCAGGGCGCGGGAAACGAAGAGCAAAATCTGCATTACAGGTATTTGTCTAGCCAGCTGAAGGAAAAATGAACCACGAACGCTAGCCATAATTATAGTCACTAGCCACTAAATTATAGTGATGCATGTAGTGGCAGTATTATCCTATTAATATGATAAATTCAACTGTAGATATCGATAACTAATGTAGCTCTAAGCAAGCTAGTCTAAAGTACAATATATTGATTAGTCTAACATCTCTTTTGCTACATGGCTTGCTATTTACGGCTGGCTAGCTGCTTAACGTTAGGAGACGTGCTTTTGTTGTTTTATTTAGAAATTAATGCCGCTCGCTGAAATTTTGCAGTCGTTTCCACACGTTCAGTTGCTAGCTAGCCAGGTGAGTTCAGTTTCGCTCGTTGGGTAGTCAGCTAGCATGCATTGCCTAGCACTAAACATCGAATCCATTTGTTCACGTTACCGGCATTGGTGAAATAACTAGCCGACTACGTTAACTATAGCTCCTTTCTGTTTATCACTTGGTTCGTCAGCCAGTAATGTTACCGCCAGGCAGCTGATGGCATAGTTCAAGTGTTTAATTGGGAAACGAACTGCTCTTCGCGCGCAGATATGGTTGTGTGACATATGCTAACTAACTGGATAACAGTCTAGCCAATGTTAGCTGCGTAGATAACTTATCTAGTTGACCAGGTGCATGACCCTCTGCTTGATTGTCAAGGATGGCGAGCAAGGTAATATTAGCTAGCTAGCTAGATGCCTACTCTGTGCCAGTTGACACGAGAGCTAACGTTAGCTGAGCATTGCATACTGGTTAGCAAGCTAAGTCATGACTGTATTAAATAGTTGTTCTGAATCGGTAGCTAGCATTGCAACTAACGTTATATTCTCTCGAAGAAGCTAGGTGGACAACGTTAGGGTGTAATTACAGCTGAGCTGCAGTGGTTGGTTTGTTAGTGGAGGGTGTAATTACAGCCGAGCTGCAGTGGTTGTTGTGTTGTGTTTTGCAGGAAGCAGAAACGACCAATGGGCAGGTGAAAAAAGCCAGGCCGGGGATGGAGTGGCAGGTCCCGGCGGAGCTACAGCAGGAAGTGGAGAGTTTGTACCAGCTGCCGATGCCTGATGACTTCTACCACTTCTGGAACTTCTGCAAGCGTCGCCATTCACAAAACCCATGTGGTATGCTTCACACACCTCCTCTTTATACACAACACTCCTCTTTATACCCAACACACCCCCTCTTATTACACAACACACCTCCTATTTATATACAACACTCCTCTGCTTTATATACAACACACCTCTTTATACACAACACGCCGCCTCCTCTTTATACACAACACGCCGCCTCTTTATACACAACACACCTCCTCTTTATATACAACACACCTCTTTGTACACAACACACCGCCTCCTCTTTATACACAACACTCCTCCTCTTTATACACAACACACCTCCTCTTTATACACAACACACCTCCTTTTCACAACACAATTTTTTTTAACTTGCGACACTTGCACACCTGCGCTTTATACACAATTCACCTTCTGTTTTTACTCAGTATTCCTCCTTTTACCCCTGAACCCTGACCTCTGTGCACCTCCCCCTGAACCCTGACCCCTGTGCTCCTCCCCCTGAACCCTGACCCCTCTTCCTCTGTATGCAGATGCTTTAAGAGAGACGTTGGGCCTGCAGCTGGTTGGTCCATTTGACATCATGGCTGGGAAGCATCGATCTGTCAATAATCCAAACTACTTCCTGCACTGGAGGCATTTCTATGACCCACCAGAGTTTCAGACGGTCCTTATAGGAAGCAGTGAGACTCAGCATCACATGGGCTACTACAGGTAACTGGGCTTTTACAGGTAACTTGGCTGCAACAGGTAACAACACTGCTACAGGCAACTGGGCTTTTACAGGTAACTGGGCTGCTACAGGTAACAATGCTCCTACAGGTAACTGGGCTTTTACAGATAACAGGGCTGCTACAGGTAACTGGATTTCTACAGGTAACAATGCTGCTACAGGTAACAGGGCTTTTACAAGTAACGGCTCTTACAGGTGACAGGTATTACAGCTGTTACAGCCACGGCTATTATAAATCAGTTTGTGACAGTGGGTGCTGATGAATATTCTTTTCTATTGATATTTTTTTCTTTAACAAAGTGTTTCAAAGCAAAGTTAAGTTTTGTTTTGTGCTGTTGCCCCCACCCCGCCCCCCTGCAGGGACACGCCTGACAGCCTGCCTGTGTTCATCGGGGAAAACGAAGCGCAGAAGAACTGCTCCATCACCCAGCTGGGCGACAACCTCTTCGCTGCTGTCCTGTAGGTGTTCAGCTGAACACCTGGCCAAAGCACTTATGCTGCCGATACACAACCTGTAGGAGAGAGAGAGGGGTGCTGTGGGAGAGGGGGGGTGGGGGAGGGGTGCTGTGGGAGAGAGGGGGGTGATGTGGGAGAGAGAGGGGTGCTGTGGGAGAGAGAGAGAGAGGGATGCTGTGGGAGAGAGGGATGCTGTGGGAGAGAGAGGGGGATGCTGTGGGAGAGAGGGATGCTGTGGGAGAGAGGGGGGGTGCTGTGGGAGAGAGGGAGGGATGCTGTGGGAGAGAGAGAGAGAGAGGGGGGTGATGTGAGAGAGAGGGGGGTGATGTGGGAGAGGGGGGGTGCTGTGGGAGAGAGAGGGAGAGATGCTGTGGGAGAGAGAGAGAGAGAGGGGGATGCTGTGGGAGAGAGGGGCGTAGTGTGGGTTTAGCAGCTGGTTTTTGTCCTTCAGTGGTGCTTTGGAATGTAGACAATGACTGCTGGGATAGGGGGTGAAGTTAATGAAGGATGCCTGTCCCTAAGGCTCTTCCTGCTGAAGAAGAAGAAGGAGGCGGGAGGAAGGCAGGGGGTGGGGCCACTGCAGGCCTTGGAGACTGAGCTCAGGAGTTCTGCTGAAACTTTGGGATACTCACTGGAGCAGAAGACCAAAGCCATGAAGCAGCGTGACCGAAAGGTGACTCACCTTGCTTTAGTAACTGACAGTGCCGTAGCAACTAATCCTGCTGTTATAACTGCCATTTCTGTTTGACTCTGAGCTGTAGCTACTCTCAGTGCTGTAGCAGTGATTCAGGATGGATTCTGTTCTAGGTGGTCACTAAAACATTCCATGGTGCTGGGATCGTGGTTCCTGTTGACAGGAATGATGTGGGCTATCGGGAGCTGCCCGAGACTGACGGTAAGGTGGTATTGTCCACTATACCAAGTCCCCTACTCTACTCCTACACTACACATCGAGTCCCCTACTCTACCCCTACACCACACACAGTCCCCTACTCTACCCCTACACCACTACACCAAGTCCTCTACTCTACTCCTACACTACAAATCGAGTCCCCTACAATGCACACACAGTCCCCTGCTCTACCCCTACACCACACAGTCCCCTACTCTACCCCTACACCACACACTGAGTCCCCTGCTCGACCCCTACACCACGCACTGACTCTCCTGCTCTACCCCTACACCACACACTGACTCCCCTGCTCTACCCCTACACCACACACACAGTCCCCTACTCTACCCCTACAGCACACAGAGTCACTAATTTGGCCTTCTCTCCCAGCTGGTCTCAAGAGGATATGCAAAGCCATCGCTGATGCCAAAAATGATGAGGAGAGAATGAAGGCCTTTGCCCCCATCCAGGAGATGATCACCTTTGTGCAATTTGCCAACGATGAGTGTGACTACGGCATGGGCTACGAGCTTGGCCTCGACCTCTTCTGCTACGGCTCTCATGTGAGTGTGTGCTTATCAACCTGAGATCGACCATAACTTGTGTGTGTGTGTGTTCGCGCGTGTGCGTATTCAACCTGAGTCCAACTGTAATGCAGTGCAAGTCAGCACCTGCCATAACGCTGGATGTCTCCTGCTCTCTCTCTCTCCCTGTCTCTCTCTCTCTCCCTCCCCCTCTCTCTCCCTCTCTCCCCCCTCTTTCCCTCTCCCTCTCTCTCTCAGTATTTGTATAAGGTGGTAAAGCAGCTCCTGCCACTGGCCTACAGTCTGCTGAAGAGGGATATTTTTGGGCAGATTCTAGAGGCGCACCTGTCCAACCGCAGTCGGGACCCCCTGGACCAGCTTCGCTCCTGAGGGGCTCCCTATTTCTCACCCAAACCCAACCCCCCCCACCCCCAACGTTTCTGTGCTTTTCTTTATGGTTCTGGTTCTGTCTGTTCATCTGGTACTGACTAGTGCTTGTGGGTCAAGCTGTAAAGGTAAATGTTAATAAAATGTATATTTTTAATAGTTTGGTTCCAAGTTTTGGTTCAGATGGGAGGAAAAAACCTTTACTTGTTCTGATGTTTTGTGTGTTGTGGAATCATCCGTGTAATTCGTACAGCTTATGACTGAACACTGCTGGCCATAAAACACTATTATTGTGGTCATTGTTCTTACTCAGGTTGTATGGCACATATACAGTGCATTGGTGCCTGAGTGTTCAGGCATGGAGGTTTACTGAAGTTTCTGACCGGTTGGCTTTACAGCAGCTGCAGGTTTTTGCTGGCGTTAACGGCCTCCAGAGTAGCCTGCACAGGGACACTGTACCTCCAGAGTAGCCTGCACAGAACAGTGTACCTCCAGAGTAGCCTGCACAGAACAGTGTACCTCCAGAGTAGCCTGCACAGGGACACTGTACCTCCAGAGTAGCCTGCACAGAACAGTGTACCTCCAGAGTAGCTTGCACAGGGACACTGTACCTCCAGAGTAGCCTGCACAGAACAGTGTACCTCCAGAGTAGCTTGCACAGGGACACTGTACCTCCAGAGTAGCCTGCACAGAACAGTGTACCTCCAGAGTAGCCTGCACAGAACACTGTACCTCCAGAGTAGCTTGCACAGGGACACTGTACCTCCAGAGTAGCTTGCACAGGGACACTGTACCTCCAGAGTAGCCTGCACAGAACACTGTACCTCCAGAGTAGCTTGCACAGAACAGTGTACTTCCAGAGTAGCTTGCACAGGGACACTGTACCTCCAGAGTAGCTTGCACAGGGACACTGTACCTCCAGAGTAGCTTGCACAGGGACACTGTACCTCCAGAGTAGCCTGCACAGAACAGTGTACTTCCAGAGTAGCTTGCACCGTGTACCTCCAGAGTAGGATTGCCCAATTATCAGAAATTACACTTAATTTTATTTTTTGATTGTAAATATATCCTACGGTGCACTCAGCCTTTGCCCACTGCACTCAGTGAAAGTCTTGGCACAAAATGGCTGTATTAGCAGGAAAAATGGACTTGCAAGCTGCCTGGGTCCCCTTTCATTGACTCGAAACACAGAAACCCTGTTGAGCAGTACGGCAGTGAACGCGAGGACGAGGTACTTACCCCTGACCACAGTGTACTGATGGGTCAAAGGTGGGTTGAACCTGTGGTCAGTATCCTGTGTTAACCTTGGGTTTTGTGCGTGAAAGGGGTATCAGTTACTCAGTGTCTTTTCTTTAGACTACAAACCCCTGAAGGCTCCTGTACCAGCCCAAACTTCTGTATTCATAACACCATCACACAAACTGACTGGACCAATACCCCTAATCACCAAAACTGACTGGACCAATACCCCTAATCACACACAAACTGACTGGGCCAATACCCCTAATCACACAAACTGACTGGGCCAATACCCCTAATCACACACAAACTGACTGGACCAATACCCCTAATCACACACAAACTGACTGGACCAATACCCCTAATCACACACAAACTGACTGGACCAATACCCCTAATCACACAAACTGACTGGGCCAATACCCCTAATCACACACAAACTGACTGGGCCAATACCCCTAATCACACACAAACTGACTGGGCCAATACCCCTAATCACACAAACTGACTGGACCAATACCCCTAATCACACACAAACTGACTGGACCAATACAACTAATCACACACAAACTGACTGGACCAATACAACTAATCACACAAACTGACTGGGCCAATACCCCTAATCACACAAACTGACTGGACCAATACACCTAATCACACAAACTGACTGGACCAATACAACTAATCACACAAACTGACTGGGCCAATACCCCTAATCACACACAAACTGACTGGACCAATACCCCTAATCACACAAACTGACTGGGCCAATACCCCTAATCACACAAACTGACTGGGCCAATACCCCTAATCACACACAAACTGACTGGACCAATACCCCTAATCACACAAACTGACGGGGCCAATACCCCTAATCACACACAAACTGACTGGGCCAATACCCCTAATCACACAAACTGACTGGGCCAATACCCCTAATCGCACACAAACTGACTGGACCAATACACCTAATCACACACAAACTGACTGGACCAATACCCCTAATCACACACAAACTGACTGGGCCAATACCCCTAATCACACAAACTGACTGGGCCAATACCCCTAATCACACACAAACTGACTGGGCCAATACCCCTAATCACACAAACTGACTGGGCCAATACCCCTAATCACACACAAACTGACTGGACCAATACCCCTAATCACACACAAACTGACTGGGCCAATACCCCTAATCACACAAACTGACTGGGCCAATACCCCTAATCACACACAAACTGACTGGACCAATACCCCTAATCACACACAAACTGACTGGACCAATACCCCTAATCACACAAACTGACTGGACCAATACCCCTAATCACACAAAAACTGACTGGACCAATACACCTAATCACACAAA
Source organism: Anguilla anguilla (assembly GCF_013347855.1). Classification (NCBI taxonomy): domain Eukaryota; kingdom Metazoa; phylum Chordata; class Actinopteri; order Anguilliformes; family Anguillidae; genus Anguilla; species Anguilla anguilla. The sequence continues at coordinate 65,974,574 of NC_049205.1, forward strand.
CTGACTGGACCAATACACCTAATCACACAAACTGACTGGACCAATACAACTAATCACACAAACTGACTGGGCCAATACCCCTAATCACACAAACTGATGGGGCCAATACCCCTAATCACACAAACTGACTGGACCAATACACCTAATCACACAAACTGACTGGGCCAATACCCCTAATCACACAAACTGACGGGGCCAATACCCCTAATCACACAAACTGACTGGGCCAGTGAAACACATTAAACTGCAATGGTCACTGGATATAGTAAAACCCAGTGAAAGAATCTTAAAATCAATCCCAAATGGCCCAGTGTAGTTTAGCATGTAAGGATACCCACTTGCCACATCCTCAAATTAAACTCTTAAATGATTTGAATTCCAAGTATATGTAGCACAGTGATGGACACAGTTTGTAACTACATATTGGGATTTGTATTCAATTCTTAAATTTTTGCATAATTAATAAAAATCCAGCCAATTAAAAAGAAAAAAAAAACTCAACACACAACTACACATATTTTCAAAGAATGTTTTCATAACCTAGGGGTGTGTTACAATAATCAGTCTGAATGGAATGGTTATTCATCATACTGCCACCAGAGGGCAGACGTAGTAGATGGGCACGGTCTTCATCGACATGTTGCTGTAGCCCTGTAGGACCCCACCCACACTTCACTGGCTGTTCATTTAGTGTAGATCATGGCAAAAGGTCACCAGGAATTGGCTTCAGATCTGAGAAAGACCACATTCCCGTTAAAAAGGTACATAATTAAATAGAACTGCTTAATAGAATTACACCATATTTGCTTGAGCTAAAGCTTTCCCATCTGAATGTTTTGGAATGTTCCAGCTTAGAATCCATGTTAGCAGTTGGCTCACTAATTCCACCAAACCTGTTGTATTGCCTATCTCCAGTGTGAAATGGTAGAGTAGGCAGTGTCTTGTTTTTCTTCACGTTTTTCTCCTGGAAGAAGCATAGAAAAAACATTGCTTTCCTGCTCCCTTACGCCATAGGAGTGCAGATCTCTCAAGTGCAGGGCTACTTCTGCAGTACTATTCCACATCAGGACACATCGTTACAACCTATATTACACACTAATGAAGACTAATGGGCCCCTAGCTGGCTATGCCAGAGGTCTAATGGAGCTGGAGCCCACCTCAGAGCCTCTCCATGTCTGCTGCTCTGTTACTGATTGGACAGCTGATAAATGTCAATAATTCAGTTGCTTTTCAAAAAGGAATAAGGCTCTGTAGCTAAGTGGTTTTTTTCCTGCATGCACATCACTGTTTGGTTTCCACATTAAAGAAAGGTTACATTTACAATCGTATATTTAGCAAATGCTGTTATCCAGAAATTTGGAAGTGCATATATTAAGGCTAGACGTCCAATCCTAGACTTCAGTGAAATAGCAGAAAATTGTTGAAAGAAACACATGAACATGTGTGCTTGGTGCAGGGCAGGCTTTTGTTGCATTTCTCGCCCCCCCATGACAGAATGTTCTTGGATAAAGGGGACTACAGAATTCTGCTGAGAGAAGCTTATCTGAAATGCTGAAGTGGAATCTGATGGGGGGATAAGCTACCTTTAGTATTTCCACATGGAGAAAAAACCATCTCTCCAGTAGGGATGTATCCGAATCCGAATACTGTATTCGGGAAAGCACGAATAATGCGATGGAAACAGATATTTCTTCTACCCGAAGTTGCTCATTATTATTCGGATTCGGGAAAAAAAGTCAGCTCTGTATGCAGCAGTCTCTGCCAGAGCTGAGGTTGGCTAGTCTTAGCCATGCGTTTGCCTGATCTGAGGCAGGAAGTGAGAGTGAGTCAGGACCTCCAGCCCATATCAGCACTCAGTGCTGAGGCTTCTTAGGCCATTACCCCGTCAGCATCCCACCCCCACACCGCTAACAGAATTAGCACCAGCGTGCGCACGCCTAAGGCTAATGAGAGGAGCGTTAGACCTGAGAAAATACCGCCAACCCGCCTAATGCTGGAGAGAGGAGCGTTAGACCTGAGAAAATACCGCCAACCCGCCTAACGCTGGAGAGAGGAGCGTTAAACCTGAGAAAATACCGCCAACTCGCCAACGCTGGAGAGAGGAGTGTTAGACCGCCAGCCTAACAATAGTGAGAGGAGCGTTAGACCTGCTGGTCTCTAAAATCAGCTTCAGCTCAGTAACCCCTCAGATGAGATGTGAGCACAGAAGGAAGAACACATGTAGTTTAGTCTTCATACTGATTATTTTTACTCAAAGCAGGTTTGGCTCATTAGCTTTCCTTTTATCTTGTAATTATTGTTTTAATGCAGGAGAGTGTGATAACATTAGTGAACAGATATGAGGTCTACATGGCTCTACAGCAAATTGCAGTGCTCTACTGTGGCTGTCAGGGGTGGATCACCATAAACTGGTCTAGGTGGCAGGCTGATATTCTGTTGCCTAGTGACAGGTGACATAGATTAGCATGTTCCCTTTGGGGGGGCATACCCCCCTGAGGTGCACCCTACAAATCACCTGCTCTTTCTGTTGAGGTCAAGGAGAGGATCAACATCCAGAGAGGAGCTAGTTTAAGAAGCCAGTTCAGAATGTGATTTCCCTGGGTCTGGCTACAGATGCACAAACAGAGCTGCCTCACTCTGATTCAGGACCAGTTTGATTGTTTCCTCATACCCTGGCTCATCTGGGGCTGATCCTGATACAGACCTGCTTAATGGCCATTTACATACTGGCATTGCAGAGCTGTATTTGTTTATTAACAGTTTTATTATTGCCCACATTTGGACACAATGTGCAAATCTGTAGCAGCTGCTATCGAAGCAGGCAAATCCTGGACAACATAATAAAAAGTGTATTTAGATAATCTGCTGCACACTATTTATTCCCGCTTTATATTAGACAACATATTTGAATAATGCCATGTATGTTTACATTTTTGTGAATACATATGTTAATTAGGTTGCTGGAATTCAATTACGAAGAGGAGGGGCTCGTTAACCCGTGCATCTCTATTCTGCCGTGCCCGTGACCTCGTCGGTGCCAGCGCTGTGCGGGTCTGTGCGGGAACCGTTTCATTCAAGGTGCAGTGCTGCAGTTTACAGCTCGCGCGGCTGTGTCAGACGGGAGCGCTCACACACTTCTGGTAAAGGTCGTCCCACCTTCCTGTCTGCTGGGCATTCGCACTGGACGTCTGAGTCGCAGTATGCGCTGGGACTGTGTACCGGGATACTGAAGCAAGGACCGGAGCCCAGTGTTCGGCCTGGTTTGCTATCAGCCGCCCGGTGCCGCACCGAGACCGAATGTTAAAAAACCATAAGTGTCGGTTGAACGACACTGACAGTCTGGAACATGGCTACTCCCACCTTCACATCGCCGGAAGAAACGTCTCCAACAGACCAGCACCGCATTCGTCAGGTAGGTCAAGCGAACGCAATTCACAATGATACCAGGAAAAACATAGCCTGTTTCTCAATTTTCCTTCACTAAGCCACTAAGGACACGTGGGGACGTACTGCAAGTCGAGTCTGATGGATGGAACCTCGGTAGTTATCGGGATCGCAAGCCGCATCTCTGTTGTGCTGCATGCAGAGGGAGGATAGTAAAGGCGTTGCCCTGGTTACCAAATCTTCAAGGTGCTCTGCCCAAGTGCACTACTCGTGAAAAACAAAACTGTCCTGTATTATTCACTCATTAAAGCTGGTTGTATTTTTTATGAGAATAATTGATTTCTTACAATGTTGACTATGTGAAGCGGGGATTAGCTCTATCCACCGTGCGTGTTTACAAACATCGAGCTGAAGTCACACGTCAGGGTCACCGAGCTCTGACGCATCGAAGAATTCGCAGCGTGTTTAACTAGTCGTATTCTTAAGAAGGAAATAAAACCGAACGTCAGTTCCATTCACCCTTGTGAAGAGGTGGCTTTATCTAGCTTCTAACGTAGCGACCAGTGTCGAGGTATTACAGCCCTGTTTGTCTGCGATCTTTACAACAGTCTCCGCAGGACTGGTTCCACGGGCAGCCTCTGTGGCGTAGTGCCACCCAGCTGCATCGCGTTCAAGTGGGTAGCCCCCTCGCCCCGTATCTCCCTGCGACGGGAGGGGGGGGGGGGGTTCGGCTTTCCATCGTTCTGTTTGCTGTATGGTACACCCGCTTGTCGTTTCACAGTTTTAAGCAGGGTGATAATTAGGCTATACAAGGATCATATTCCCCTCAGATGTCTGGATGGTGTGTGTTACATCGATGACCCGCAGTGTTATAGCATGCTATTTATTTCCTCAGCCGACCTGTGTGGACTAATGCAGATAGAGCATTATCGATATTGTATCCCTATACCCGACTCACGGCGAGCTAAGGTCGGACGAGGTTTGCTACAGAATCTTTGAAACGGTTTTATTGGCGCGGAGATTCGCTCTCTCCAAGCCCGTTTTATAACACTGGCGGTCCAGCTGACTAGAGGCAAATAAAAAGAAAAATGTGATTTTTTTCAGTTAGGCTACAATCAGGAATTCTGTCAGGTTTCAGTCAAGTTGCGTTTTTTGAGTTGTGCTTTACGTTGACTTAATAGCGTCTATCAGCGGCCGACACACAGGACTGCATCTCTGTAATGGCCCATCCTACTTGTAGCAGAAGAAAATGGTGATGCAGGGAGGAGACGGCAGATAACACGTATGCTCACCCAGGTAATGTGCAGTGATTTGGGGATGATTTACGCTACAGAATTAAGCTGGTGCTATTGACAGACGTTGCTGCGATGATGACACGATTATTCAGATGTTCGTTAGGGTTGGCATCAAATACATTTACCTCCTGTGGGAAATTTAAAAAAACATCACGGAAATGTGTGTGTGTGTGTGTGTGTGAATGATAGTGGAGTAAAGGTGAAAAATTAAAGGTTTGTTAATACTGCCATGGCCATACTGGAATGATGCCGTAGCACAAGGTACTGTAGATATTTATAGATCAGGAAGATATGGAGATGTAAATATGAAATTTTCTCACAGTGTAGACTGAAACGAGGGATTAAATGTGTTCTAGCTGTATTGTATGCCTACCTACTAATAAACAAGTCAAACACCAGCCTGTCTGCTAATAAACATCTCACCAGCTACCTCTTCAATGGTGCACAGTGGACTGTGTGTCTGTGTTTGTGTGTGTGTGCACATGTTCGTTCCTGTATTGGATTTGGTGATCAGACGGGCAAAGTGGCTTGTCTCTTCTTGTACAATTAGACGACTAGTCATGTGACTTACAGGAAGTTGCTAATGGTGACTTTGGCTTGATCACATTATTCTGTACAGCAGAAATCTATTCTGTTGCATTATGGGCCATAATGCAGGGCTCTCTGTTATTGATGTCTTTCTAGACTCTGCACTTTGCTTAATCATACAAACAAGCACAGCCCCTCAATAAAACATGAGCTGAGCAAACCAGACTGGCTGCTCTAATCAAGAACCCGCCATTAGAAACTCCCACTAAAACCCTCTCTATTATATGAGTGGCTGAGATGTGTTTGCTGACAGGTGTGAGCTTTAGGTGAATGCTGTTTCTACCTGAAAGTTATGGGGTAAAACCCGTACAGCTGTTTCTTGAATCCTTTAGTTTCCCCAGCCATTCCGTTATATAGATTCTCAGGAGGTTCCTGTGAACGTGTAATGGGACGTATATTTATGCTGCCATTAGACAGCTGGAGTAAAGTGAAGAGCCCCCAGAAGAGCCTGTCAAAACCCAGAGCTGCCTCAAAATGTGAAACATCTTCATCGGGTTCCTTTCTGCTCAAGGAGGAACCCTACACAGCCCTGCCTTATTGTCATTAAAACAGTTTCTAAATCACTGAGTCATGATGCATCTGTAGGGTTTAAAGGCTTGTTGCGGAGTGATTTTTGGTTGAATGATTATTTATATGTGGATGTTCTGAGACAGCACTGAAAAGGGCCAGGTTAGGTTAGATTCCCAGAAGCGACTGGGCTGCAAATACTGATCTAAAGCTGTTTCTCTAATTCACAGCAGAAGCTGTGAAAGGTGAGGATACTGGTGAGGTGATCAGCCCTGGTTCAGTGCTAGTATAGGGCTCTCAGTCCTGGTTCAGTGCTAGTATAGGGCTGTCTCCGCCCTGGTTTAGTGCAAGTGTAGAGCTGTCCCAGTCCTGGTTCAGTGCTAGTATAGGGCTCTCAGTCCTGGTTTAGTGCTAGTGTAGGGCTGTCTCAGCCCTGGTTTAGTGCTAGTATAGGGCTGTCTCAGCCCTGGTTTAGTGCTAGTATAGGGCTGTCTCAGTCCTGGTTCAGTGCTAGTATAGGGCTGTCTCAGCCCTGGTTTAGTGCTAGTATAGGGCTGTCTCAGTCCTGGTTCAGTGCTAGTATAGGGCTCTCAGTCCTGGTTTAGTGCTAGTGTAGGGCTGTCTCAGCCCTGGTTTAGTGCTAGTATAGGGCTGTCTCAGCCCTGGTTTAGTGCTAGTATAGGGCTGTCTCAGTCCTGGTTCAGTGCTAGTATAGGGCTGTCTCAGTCCTGGTTTAGTGCTAGTATAGGGCTCTCAGTCCTGGTTTAGTGCTAGTATAGGGCTCTCAGCCCTGGTTTAGTGCTAGTATAGGGCTGTCTCAGTCCTGGTTTAGTGCTAGTATAGGGCTCTCAGTCCTGGTTTAGTGCTAGTATAGGGCTGTCTCAGTCCTGGTTCAGTGCTAGTATAGGGCTCTCAGTCCTGGTTCAGTGCTAGTATAGGGCTCTCAGTCCTGGTTTAGTGCTAGTATAGGGCTGTCTCAGACCTGGTTCAGTGCTAGTATAGGGCTCTCAGTTCTGGTTCAGTGCTAGTATAGGGCTGTCTCAGTTCTGGTTCAGTGCTAGTATAGGGCTGTCTCAGTCCTGGTTAAGTGCTAGTATAGGGCTGTCTCAGTCCTGGTTTAGTGCTAGTATAGGGCTGTCAGTCCTGGTTCAGTGCTAGTATAGGGCTCTCAGTACTGGTTCAGTGCTAGTATTGGGCTCTCAGTACTGGTTTAGTGCTAGTGTAGGGCTGTCTCAGCCCTGGTTTAGTGCTAGTATAGGGCTCTCAGTCCTGGTTCAGTGCTAGTAGAGGGCTCTCAGTCCTGGTTCAGTACTAGTATAGGGCTGTCTCAGCCCTGGTTCAGTGCTAGTATAGGGCTCTCAGCCCTGGTTCAGTGCTAGTATAGTGCTCTCAGTACTGAATTAGTGCTAGTATAGGGCTCTCAGTCCTGGTTTAGTGCTAGTGTAGGGCTGTCTCAGCCCTGGTTCAGTACTAGTATAGGGCTCTCAGTACTGGTTTAGTGCTAGTATAGGGTTGTCTCAGTCCTGATTTAGTGCTAGTATAGGGCTCTCAGTCCTGGATTAGTGCTAGTATAGGGCTCTCAGTCCTGGTTCAGTACTAGTATAGGGCTCTCAGTACTGGTTCAGTGCTAGTATAGGCCTCTCAGTCCTGGTTTAGTGCTAGTATAGGGCTCTCAGTCCTGGTTTAGTGCTAGTATAGGGCTCTCAGTCCTGGTTCAGTGCTAGTATAGGGCTGTCTCAGTTCTGGTTCAGTGCTAGTATAGGGCTGTCTCAGTCCTGGTTCAGTGCTAGTATAGGGCTCTCAGTCCTGGTTCAGTGCTAGTATAGGGCTGTCTCAGTCCTGGTTTAGTGCTAGTATAGGGCTCTCAGTCCTGGTTTAGTGCTAGTATAGGGCTCTCAGCCCTGGTTTAGTGCTAGTATAGGGCTGTCTCAGTCCTGGTTTAGTGCTAGTATAGGGCTCTCAGTCCTGGTTTAGTGCTAGTATAGGGCTGTCTCAGTCCTGGTTCAGTGCTAGTATAGGGCTCTCAGTCCTGGTTCAGTGCTAGTATAGGGCTCTCAGTCCTGGTTTAGTGCTAGTATAGGGCTGTCTCAGTCCTGGTTCAGTGCTAGTATAGGGCTCTCAGTTCTGGTTCAGTGCTAGTATAGGGCTGTCTCAGTTCTGGTTCAGTGCTAGTATAGGGCTGTCTCAGTCCTGGTTAAGTGCTAGTATAGGGCTGTCTCAGTCCTGGTTTAGTGCTAGTATAGGGCTCTCAGTCCTGGTTCAGTGCTAGTATAGGGCTCTCAGTACTGGTTCAGTGCTAGTATTGGGCTCTCAGTACTGGTTTAGTGCTAGTGTAGGGCTGTCTCAGCCCTGGTTTAGTGCTAGTATAGGGCTCTCAGTCCTGGTTCAGTGCTAGTAGAGGGCTCTCAGTCCTGGTTCAGTACTAGTATAGGGCTGTCTCAGCCCTGGTTCAGTGCTAGTATAGGGCTCTCAGCCCTGGTTCAGTGCTAGTATAGTGCTCTCAGTACTGAATTAGTGCTAGTATAGGGCTCTCAGTCCTGGTTTAGTGCTAGTGTAGGGCTGTCTCAGCCCTGGTTTAGTGCTAGTATAGGGCTGTCTCAGCCCTGGTTTAGTGCTAGTGTAGGGCTGTCTCAGTCCTGGTTCAGTACTAGTATAGGGCTCTCAGTACTGGTTTAGTGCTAGTATAGGGTTGTCTCAGTCCTGATTTAGTGCTAGTGTAGGGCTGTCTCAGCCCTGGTTTAGTGCTAGTATAGGGCTGTCTCAGTCCTGGTTTAGTGCTAGTATAGGGCTGTCTCAGTCCTGGTTCAGTGCTAGTATAGGGCTCTCAGTCCTGGTTCAGTGCTAGTATAGGGCTGTCTCAGTCCTGGTTTTGTGCTAGTATAGGGCTCTCAGTCCTGGTTCAGTGCTAGTATAGGGCTCTCAGTACTGGGTCAGTGCTAGTATAGGGCTCTCAGTACTGGTTTAGTGCTAGTGTAGGGCTGTCTCAGCCCTGGTTTAGTGCTAGTATAGGGCTCTCAGTCCTGGTTCAGTGCTAGTAGAGGGCTCTCAGTCCTGGTTCAGTACTAGTATAGGGCTGTCTCAGCCCTGGTTCAGTGCTAGTATAGGGCTCTCAGCCCTGGTTCAGTGCTAGTATAGTGCTCTCAGTACTGAATTAGTGCTAGTATAGGGCTCTCAGTCCTGGTTTAGTGCTAGTGTAGGGCTGTCTCAGCCCTGGTTTAGTGCTAGTATAGGGCTGTCTCAGCCCTGGTTTAGTGCTAGTGTAGGGCTGTCTCAGTCCTGGTTCAGTACTAGTATAGGGCTCTCAGTACTGGTTTAGTGCTAGTATAGGGTTGTCTCAGTCCTGGTTTAGTGCTAGTGTAGGGCTGTCTCAGCCCTGGTTTAGTGCTAGTATAGGGCTGTCTCAGTCCTGGTTTAGTGCTAGTATAGGGCTCTCAGTCCTGGATTAGTGCTAGTATAGGGCTCTCAGTCCTGGTTCAGTACTAGTATAGGGCTCTCAGTACTGGTTCAGTGCTAGTATAGGCCTCTCAGTCCTGGTTTAGTGCTAGTATAGGGCTCTCAGTCCTGGTTTAGTGCTAGTATAGGGCTCTCAGTCCTGGTTCAGTGCTAGTATAGGGCTGTCTCAGTTCTCGTTCAGTGCTAGTATAGGGCTGTCTCAGTCCTGGTTCAGTGCTAGTATAGGGCTCTCAGTCCTGGTTCAGTGCCAGTATAGGGCTGTCTCAGTCCTGGTTTTGTGCTAGTATAGGGCTCTCAGTCCTGGTTCAGTGCTAGTGTAGGGCTGTCTCAGTCCTGGTTTAGTGCTAGTATAGGGCTGTCTCAGTCCTGGTTCAGTGCTAGTATAGGGCTCAAAGTCCTGGTTTAGTGCTAGTATAGGGCTGTCTCAGTCCTGGTTCAGTGCTAGTATAGGGCTGGCTCAGTCCTGATTCAGTGCTAGTATAGGGCTCTCAGTCCTGGTTTAGTGCTAGTATAGGGCTCTCAGTCCTGGTTTAGTGCTAGTATAGGGCTCTCAGTACTGGTTTAGTGCTAGTATAGGGCTGTCTCAGTCCTGGTTTAGTGCTAGTATAGGGCTGTCTCAGTCCTGGTTTAGTGCTAGTATAGGGCTCTCAGTCCTGCTTTAGTGCTAGTATAGGGCTGTCTCAGTCCTGGTTCAGTGCTAGTATAGGGCTGTATGTACAGCAGGTGTAGTAGGTATATATGCAGCAGGTGTATGTGCAGCAGGTGTAGTAGGTATATATGCAGCAGGTATATGTGCAGCAGGTGTAGTAGATATATACACCAAGGGACTTCTACTGCTTGTGTGTGTCCATATGTGTATGTAACTACTGTTGATTTGTCTCCCTCTGTTGGAAGGCAGTGGAAGTGCAATTCTGCAGAGGGGGTTTGGATACTCCCGGTAGGGAAGATCATTAGCAGATTACAGATGTCCTTGTAAATACTTAAAGCACAACCTGCACAAGAGTTTCACTTTAACCAAACGCAGTATTAGAGTCAGTGCACTTACTGTTTAAAGACCTACACCAGCTACCATAAATAATGAATGCAGGATGAAGTCTTAATGATCCATTACTGTTTCACGTAGAGAAACTGATAGTGCCATCAGTCCATTATCAGCATTTGCTGCCCTCTCTTAAAAACACTTATCTGTTCTGCTGATACCCATAAAACACAGTATCCCCCAATGCTGACAGTCCATGAAGGTTCATGCTCAAGCAATCAATCAGTCGATCAATCCCTGTTTTTATGCACGGCCATTTAGAGACATATTGGGGCATAGCACTTTCAGACTGTAGTCTCAGAACAGCAAAACTCTGGTTGGGTATAGAATTGCATCATAGGTGACAGGTGTCTTTACAGAACTACACCAATAAAATTATCCCAAAGGAAGAAATGTTAGAATCAGTATGTGTGTTAAATTTGATCTTAACATAACAACATAACATAATGCTGAAAGCTGGCCATTCAGCCCAACATGCTTTCAATTTTCCTACCACTAAACTGTACCTAGGTTATATAACGGGGTCAGTGGAACCATGGTGCAATCTGAAGAGGTGAGTCTTCAGTCTGTGGCGAAGATGGGCAGGTTTTCTGCTGTTCTGACTGCAGTGGAAGATGGGCAGGGTTTTTGCTGTTCTGACTGCAGTGGGAAGCACATGTCACCACCAGGGGCTTTAAGGAGATTTGCAATGTCCTCTAGTGGTGTTGCACTATATTGCAACACCACAACAGGGCAGTAGCGCCTGATTCAATGAGCTGGTTATTCTGCCTGATTCAGTGAGCTGGTTATTCTGCCTGATTCAGTGAGCTGGTTATACTGACTGGTTCAGTGAGCTGGTTATTCTGCCTAATTCAGTGTGCTGGTTATTCTGCCTGATTCTGTGAGCTGGTTATACTGCCTGATTCAGTGGGCCGGTTATTCTGCCTGATTCAGTGAGCTGGTTATACTGCCTGATTCTGTGAGCTGGTTATACTGCCTGATTCAGTGAGCTGGTTATTCTGCCTGATTCAGTGAGCTGGATATTCTGCCAGATTCAGTGGGCCGGTTATTCTGCCTGATTCAGTGAGCTGGTTATACTCTGTGAGCCAATGAGCAGTCTGTGCTGTGGTCAGATCCTTATACAGAACTGTTTATAGAAAATTAAAACGATATCCAGAGCTTTGGGCAACACAGTGACCCATAGATGGCACACACACACACACTTTCTAAAGACTCTTCTGCCCTCTTTTCTTTGAATCCACATGACCTTTGTTGTCTGTTGGTATGTGGCGCTGTCTCTCTGAGGCAGCCTTGGGGAGACCCCGCACTCTGCTGGCAGTGGGGGGGGAGGGGCAGCTGGGGAGAGACATGGTTAGGGGCGGAGCCAGGAGTCTCACTCAGCTGTCTCTTTGTACATGGTGCGCCGCTCAGCGTCGTTATGGGAAACGTAGCCGTGTGTGAGATGTGTTGCTTGGAAAAGGGCATAAACACAGTCGGGAGTGACCTTAACCTGGACCGTTCCCCAGACCACTGTTACCAGGGTGACTGTGCTTCTACAGGACAGGACCGTTACCCTGTTAAATGTGCTTCTACAGGACAGGACTGTTACCCTGGTAACTTTGCTCCTACAAGGCAGGACTGTTCCCCTGGTAACTTTGCTTCTACAGGGCAGGACTGTTCCCCTAGCAACTGCACTTCTACAGGGCAGGACTGTTACCCTGGCAACTGCACTTCTACAGGACAGGACAGTTACCCTGGCAATTGCGCTTCTACTGGACAGGACTGTTACCCTGGCAATTGCGCTTCTACAGGACAGGACTGTTACCTGGGTAACTGCACTTCTACAGGACATGACTGTTACCCTGGCAACTGTGTTTCTACAGGGCAGGACTGTTACCTGGGTAACTTTGCTTCTACAGGACAGGACTGTTACCTGGGTAACTGTGCTTCTACAGGACAGGACTGTTACCTGTGTAAATGTGCTTCTACAGGACAGGACTGTTACCCTGGCAGCTGTACATCTCCAGGACAGGACAGTTACCCTGGCAATTGCACTTCTACAGGACAGGACTGTTACCTGGGTAACTGCGGTTCTACAGGACATGACTGTTACCCTGGCAACTGCGCTTCTACAGGGCAGGACTGTTACCTGGGTAACTTTGCTTCTACAGGACAGGACTGTTACCTGGGTAACTGTGCTTTTACAGGCCAGGACTGTTACCTGGGTAACTGTGCTTTTACAGGCCAGGGCTGTTACCTGGGTAACTGTGCTTTTACAGGCCAGGACTGTTACCTGGGTAACTCCACTTCTACAGGACAGGGCTGTTACCCAAACTACTGTTGCTCTGGGGACTGTGTTTATACGGAGCAGGGTTGTTACTTAAACGTCCAGTACCCTGGAACCTGCATTTATTCATGCCAGAAGCTCACAGTGATGGTAAGAGACTTCAGTTCCTGAACCAATACACTGTCATCACTGCTATAATTCATTGACTGCACCACTATAATACTCTTACTGGTATAATACGTCACTGTTATTATACGCTGATTGCGCTGTTATAATCCATCCATCCATCCATCCATTATCTATACCTTCTTGTCCTGGGCTGGGTCTGGCCATTATCTATACCCGCTTATCCTGGGCAGGGTTGCGGGGGGTGCTGGAGCCTATCCCAGTGTAGATTTGGCGAGAGGCAGAAATACACCCAATCTATCACAGGGCACACACACCATTCACTCACACACTCATACCTATGGGCAATTTATAGTCTCCAATTAGCCTACCTGCATTTCTTTGGACTGTGGGAGGAAACCAGAATACCCGGAGGAAGCCCACGTGAACACAGGGAGAAGATGCAAACTCCACACAGAAAAGCCCAGGCCGGATTTGAACCCAGGACCATCTTGCTGTCAGGCAAAAGTGCACCACCATGACTCCCCACTGTTATAATACTGAGGGTATTTACAGACCATAACGTGTCTCCTTATTGTTCTGGTTTCACTGTGAGCTGATTGAGCTGCACACGGCAGTGTTTTGTTTAGCCTTACGCACAGGGCATCAGACTGCCCATGAGCTCTAATGCAGAAGGACTAGTGGTCCTTGCTATAGTTTGGAAGTGCTGCCCATGATGTTAGCAGAGAGATGCTGTTCCCTGAGAACATTACACACTCATGAACATTACATGCTCGATACTATGTGAGACCGTCCTGAACATTACATGCTCAGTAGCTGTGTGAGACCATCCTGAACATTACATGCTCGGTACTATGTGAGACCATCCTGAACATTACACGCTCAGTACTGTGTGAGACCATCATGAACATTACACACTCAGTTCTGTGTGAGACCATTCTGAACATTACACGCTTAGTTCTGTGTGAGACCATTCTGAACATTACATGCTCAGTAGTGCAGCAGATTACTACTCAAAGTCAGAATTGATTTTTTTGAATGACCTGAAACCCAGCAGTAATGTGGTGCAGTCTATTTAAAAGCCTTACAGTGTGTAGACTTGTCAATGACCATGGCAGCTGACATAGTTTCAAGGGGAACACACCATGGACATGCTACACATGCAAGCGGGTGGATCTTTCATACAAGGGAATTATCACAGGTGTACTAGAATGTCTTGATGACATTGAACTTGTGTTTATGCTCTAATTTAAACAGGATATTGCACTGTGTGGAGCCAAATATTTCAACAACTCCAAAAATCAACTGCTAAGAAATCAGTCAAAATGGTCCAATTCAATGACTTCAGCCAGTTGTTCAAAGAAATACTGAAGAGGTCCATTTGCTGGTCATTAAACCAAACTGTGGTTCAATTGTTTAGTACTTATTGTTCCTGAATTATTATTTATACTCAAAATTTAAATTATTCCCTTATTGAAATGGCTGACAGTGTTAATGAATGAGTGCTTGCTCGGCTTCAAAAATGGGTCTGAGAAAAAGCAGCGATTTGCTTTATTTGTGCATTCGGTGATAACTGTTCAGGATCCCTTTTTGAGTCAAAAGTAAAAAAATAAGATAGCTCTCAGACAGCTTAGATGAGGAGCAGTGTGAAATGTAAACTAATGCAGCACAGAAAATGAAACTTAGCATGAACCTAGCTGGAAAAGGGCCTTACTGAGGCTGATCCGATGACTGGAACTGCTACTGGAATCAGCCCACTGGACCCGGGCCAGTCTGGATAGGCCCCACACTAATCAGTGCAGCACTACAACCACAATGCACTGCTGCAGTCACATCAGAGTGATGTTCTTCCAACTCTGCCCTAATGTACTTGTTCAAATGACCTCAGGTATGCACTTATTGTACATTGCTTTGGATAAAAGCGTCTGCCAAATAAATGTAATGTAAATGTCATATAATGTTCTGCTGATCTCTCTCTGTCTCTCTCTCTACATCTCCCTCTGTATCTCCCTCGCTCTCTCTTTACATCTCTCAGTCTCTTTCTCTCGCTCTCTGGGGGTGAGATGTGAGCTCTGAGATGGTGGGTGCCCTTTTCTACCTTTAATATGACCTTTTTTTCCTCTTTTTTTCTTTTTTTCATCAGTGAAAGTGTGTTCTTTAAGTTGTTGTATTTACTGATTATATTTGGTTTGAGGTTAGTGAGGTTTGGATTGCCGTTGTTTGAGGGTTTTGGGCCCACGGGGTCGGGATAGCGTCTCAATCAGACGGGGCAGCGTAAACGCTCCGTCTTGGATTCAGGTGTGTTCCCGATGGTGATGTGTCAGTGGAAGATGTTCTTAGTGGTAGGGGAACAGGTAGAAAGCGAGCAACTTTACTCGGCATTACGGATGAATAAATCCGTTGCTATTTTTCTGACGAAAGAAAGTTTGGTTAATCGTTTGATCGAGAATGGGATATGAGTTTTAGAGAAGGAATTGTCCAGATTTGGTGAGTTTGCTAGCTCAATGAAAAAAGTCCAGAGTTAAAACACATTCTGTCCTTTGGAAGGCAGATTTTCATGTTTCTGAAATCTCAAACGCTGGATATTGCATTTCGATGCAAGCACGCTGAAAACTCCTACATAGTTTTTGCTAGCACTGATAGTTTTAGGTGTTTTGAATGTGGCGATATTGGCTATAAAATGTTTACCTGCCCACTGAAGATATTAGGGAGATGGTTGAACAGTTACCCCTGTGTGGAAGTGAGGTGGCAGGGCCGTCAGGAGTAAAACGGGGGTAGAAGGAAACACCGGAGACGGTTGCAGCTATGATGCAGCTATGATGCCCGCTGTTGCGGGGGCGAGGGAAGGCACAGACTCCGGTAAAGCTGTTGCTAAGCCGGTGAGCAAGGGGACAGGGTCGCAGCTAGGGAACGTGTAAAAAGACTACACTTAGTAATAAGTCTGTAATATGTGCAGCTGTTCAAGAGAATGTTGTAGCGACTACTGTGTTGAGGGATGCGCCCATAGCTGAGAAGATGGCAGAGGTACAACAGGTTAGGGGACAGAGGACCAGAGTGATTTGTATGATCATGGCATGTTGTCGGATCCTTCCATTAATTTGTTGATCACTGTGAGTCAAATGGGAGACGGTACGCTGTATTCCCTGGATGAGTTGAACCAGTTCCTTAATGAGACGAAAGGGAAGAGTACCGTGTTAGCTGATTTTTTCCCTGATAGTGATAATTTCTCCCATTTTCTCCCCAGTTTAGTCGTTATACCAATTCCCCGTGTGTATTACACAGTCCTGGTCGATGTGCTATCCTCTGTTGGTCTGGGGAGGGTGTAGACTACCACATGCCTCCTCCGATACATGTGGAGTCGCCAGCCGCTTCTTTTCACCTGACAGCAAGCAGTTTCACTGGGAGAGCGTAACGCGCAGGTTCATGCTATCTCCCCCGGATCCCCTCTCTGCTGAACAGACGCCCCGACCAACCAGTCGTAGTTTTCTTAATGCAATGATCAGGACTCATACCCTCACTGGCTTCCCACCCGCGAACACTGCCAATTGTGTTTGTAAGAATGTCTGACCAAGCCGGAAGTACTGCTGCCGGGGATTGAATCACAAGGGACAGCTTCTTTCTGCTTCGATGCATTTTTCTTTATGGTCTTTTTTCCCCTTCTATCTAATGGTGGTTCTGTCTATTGGCACACTTAACCTCAATGGGGCTAGGGATACAGGAAAAAGACATTTGTTTTCAGAATTTGTGAATCAGAAACAGTTAAATGTTATCTTCTCACAAGAAACAGTGATAAGAATAATGAAACAGACTGAAGGATTTGGTGGATTTCTTTCCCTCTCACCACCCCCCCCCCACCCAGTCGGACAGCAACACCAGTTTCCTGCGGGCAGCACGTGCTGGGAACCTGGAGAAAGTGTTGGAATGTCTGAAAAGGGGCGTGGACATCAACACCTGTAACCAGGTAAGGGCCCAGCATCACTCGGTCTCTGGATCTGATAGGCAAGACTGTCCAAACGTACTGGGCTGTGCATTTAAAAAAAATGTGAAATTCTTCTACTTAACTACATTAAGAGGTTGGTCAGTTAATTTTTTCAAACTAATAAATTTCAAATGATCAGTCACCCACACAGATGATAACTGTCATGTACAATTAGAAAATCATTTTATGTAGCTCACACACACACACATGCACACGTGCACGCAGACACACACACATGCACACGCACATGCACACACACATGCACTTGTTGAAACTGCGGAAACTGTTGAAACTTGTTGGATGTGAAACTTGCTTTCACATGCTCTATCATTTTGAGATAATATTTAATATTTTGTATTACACTAATGGGTTTCTGCAGAACGGCCAATCACTACATGATAAAACAAGGCGTTGGGCTCCCTGCCAGAGATGACCTCAGGTTCAGTTTCACACTCAGCTTCACACTCAGCCTCACACTCAGCCACACACTCAGCCTCACACTCAGTTTCACACTCAGCCTCACACTCAGCTTCACACTCAGCTTCATGCTCAGCCACACACTCAGCTCCACACTCTGCCTCATACTCAGCCACACACTCAGCCTCACACTCAGCTTCACACTCAGCCACACACTCAGTTTCACACTCAGCCACACACTCAGCCTCATGCTCAGCCACACACTCAGCCTCACGCTCAGCCACACACTCAGTCTCATGCTTTTTTTTTGTACGTCGCTTTGGATAAAAGCGTCTGCCAAATGAATGTAATGTAATGTAATGTAATGCTCAACCACACACGTAGCTTCACACTCAGCCTCATGCTCAGCCACACACTCAGCCACACACTCAGCCACACGCTCAGCCACACACTCAGCTTCACACTCAGCTTCACGCTCAGCCTCACACTTAGCCTCACACTCACACTCAGCCTCACACTTAGCCTCACACTCACGCTCAGCCTCACACTTAGCCTCACACTCACACTCAGCCTCACACTTAGCCTCACACTTACACTCAGCTTCACGCTCAGTCACACTCACACTCAGCCTTACACTCAGCTTCACACTCACAGTTAGCTTCACACTCAGCTTCACACTCAGCCTCACACTCAGCTTCACACTCAGCCTCACACTCAGCTTCACACTCAGCCACACACTCAGTGTCACACTCAGCTTCACACTCAGCCTCACACTCAGTTTCACACTCAGCCTCACACTCAACTTCGCACTCAACTTCACACTCAGTTTCACACTCACACTCAGTTTCACACTCAGCCTCACACTCAGCTTCACACTCACACTCAGCTTCGCACTCCATTTGAGTGGTGTTCATCGGTAGGGTTAATGATATCTCCTATTGGTATGTTGGTTGTAAGTAGGCACAGTGTGGGAGGCTGCTCTGTGCTGTGTGCAGGGTGTTGCTTTGGGAGGGTGGGGGGTGGAGAGGCAGATAGAGTTCAGTTCCTCACCCTGGCGGTGGCGTGTTCTCTCCTCAGAACGGCCTGAATGCTCTGCACCTGGCGGCAAAGGAGGGGCATGTGGAGCTGGTGGAGGAGTTGCTGGAGAGAGCCACGCCTGTCGACTCTGCTACCAAGGTGTGTTGTGGGGTGGGGCTGACATCAAGGGGGCGTGGCCATCACTAAAGTGGGTGGGGCTCACACGATGGTGGGCGGGGCTCACACTAAAGTGGGCGGTGCTCACACACACATAGGGTATTGAGAGCCAGCTCTGAATTTTCCAAGGAACAAAAATTTGTTTGGAAATGTTCTATAGAGATGTAATGAGTCTACAGGTAATGGATCTAATGGTCTATAGAGAATGTTACGAGTCTGTAGGTAATGGATCTAATGGACTATAGAGGATGTAATGAGTCTACAGGTAATGCATCTAATGGACTATAGAGTATGTAATGAGTCTACAGGTAATGGAACTAATGGACTATAGAGGATGTAATGAGTCTACAGATAATAGATCTAATGGACTATAGAGGATGTAATGAGTCTACAGATAATGGATCTAATGGACTATAGAGGATGTAAAGAGTCTACAGGTAATGCATCTAATGGACTATAGAGGATGTAATGAGTCTACAGGTAATGCATCTAATGGACTATAGAGGATGTAATGAGTCTACAGATAATGGAACTAATGGACTATAGAGGATGTAATGAGTCTACAGATAATGGATCTAATGGACTATAGAGGATGTAAAGAGTCTACAGATAATGGATCTAATGGACTATAGAGGATGTAATGAGTCTACAGGTAATGCATCTAATGGACTATAGAGGATGTAATGAGTCTACAGGTAATGTATCTAATGGACTATAGAGGATGTAATGAGTCTAAAGGATATGGATGTAATGGACTATAGAGGATGTAATGGCCCTGTAGCCTGTGTATGGTGTGGGCCTGAGACAGAGTTGCTGATGATGTGCTCTGTGGTTATGGTCATGTTCTCTGTCCCACAGAAAGGAAACACTGCGCTCCATATCGCTGCCCTGGCTGGACAGGAGGAAGTGGCTAAGCTGCTTGTCAAACGCGGAGCCAACGTGAATGCCCAGTCTCAGGTGAGCCAACCTGAACACCCAGTCTCAGATGAACTAAACTGAATGCCCAGTCTCAGGTGAGCCGACCTGAACACCCAGTCTTAGGTGAGTTAAACTGAATGCCCAGTCTCAGGTGAGCCGACCTGAACGCCCAGTCTCAGGTCAGCCGACCTGAACACCCAGTCTCAGGTGAACCAACCTGAACGGCCAGTCTCAGGTGAGCCGAACTGAACACCCAGTCTTAGGTGAGCCAACGTGAACGCCCAGTCTGAGGTGAGCCGACCTGAACACCCAGTCTCAGGTGAGCTGACCTGAACGCCCAGTTTCAGGTGAGCCAACCTGAATGACCAGTCTCAGATGAGCCGAACTGAACACCCAGTCTTAGTTGAGCCAACGTGAACACCCAGTCTCAGGTGAGCCAACCTGAACGGCCAGTCTCAGGTGAGCCAAACCGAACGCCCAGGCTCAGGTGAGCCAGACTGAACAGTACATCTCTCTGGATGTCACATCATGAGTGAGAGTCAGAAAGACAGAATGGGTGTATTGGGGGTGTATTGCTTTTGGCTTCAGACCTCAGGTACAATTGACATTTGTTAACTCAGATGCAGTGCTGTAATGCTGTAGTGCTATAATGGTGTAATGGTGTAACTCTCACTGGTGTAATGCTGTAATGGTGTAATTCTCACTGGTGTAATTCTGTAATGGTGCAGTTCTCACTGGTGTAATGGTGTAATTCTCACTGGTGTAATGCTGCAGTGGTGTTATTCTCACTGGTGTAATGGTGTGATCCTCACTGGTGTAATGCTGTAATGGTGTAATTCTCACTGGTGTAATGCAGTAATGGTGCCGTTCTCACTGGTGTAATGCTGCAGTGGTGTAATTCTCACTGGTGTAATGGTGTAATTCTCACTGGTGTAATGGTGTAACTCTCACTGGTGTAATGCAGTAATGGTGCAGTTCTCACTGGTGTAATGCAGTAATGGTGCAGTTCTCACTGGTGTAATGCTGCAGTGGTGTAATTCTCACTGGTGTAATGGTTTAATGATGTAATTCTCACTGGTGTAATGGTTTAATGGTGTAATTCTCACTGGTGTAATGCTGTAATGGTGTAACTCTCACTGGTGTAATGCAGTAATGGTGCAGTTCTCACTGGTGTAATGCTGCTGTGGTGTAATTCTCACTGGTGTAATGGTGTAATGGTGTAACTCTCACTAGTGTAATGCAGTAATGGTGTAATTCTCACTGGTGTAATGGTTTAATGGTGTAATTCTCACTGGTGTAATGCTGTAATGGTGTAATTCTCACTGGTGTAATGGTGTAATTGATGTTTCTCATGCAGAATGGCTTCACTCCACTTTACATGGCTGCGCAGGAGAACCACTTGGATGTGGTGCGCTATCTGCTGGAGAACGGGGGCAACCAGACCACTGCTACAGAGGTGTGTGTGTGTGTGTGCGCGTGCGTGTGTGTACATGCCTGGGTTTGTGTTTGTCCCTGCTTGCTTGGATTCTTGCTTGTATTACTATTGTGTTAATCATGTGTTTGTTTGTTAGTGCTGCAGTGTGTTAATTCAGTTCAATTCAATTTTGTTTGTATAGAACTTTTATATACACTGTCATTTTTTGAGTCATTTATGTTATGAGAAATATGAACCACGCTAGTGATACCTCTAGGCCGTTTAGTCACATAGGTGGAAATGAAACCAGGCCCAAGGGCCCATTAGAAAAAACCTGTGTCATGAACCTGATGAATTTATTTGTGGCAAGCCATTAACACAATACATAGCTTACAATCATTCAATGAGCTCAATTCCAAGCCTGGATGAAGATCTGCACACATCTAAGAGCTGCGACAAAGTAGGTAAAAATACGAAAGGATAAAATTAGAAAATTGAGTTTAGCTTGTCTCTATGGCGATTAGAAAGGGCATTTCGGAAATGCTGCTACAGTCATAAAGATGCTTTACAGAGGAAACAAAACAGAAGGTTTATCAAAATCAGGACTGAACCCCTCAAAAGCAAGCAAGGTAAAAAAAAGAAACTCCCTAATGGGAGCTAATCTCAGGAGATACCCAGCTGCAGAGGGGAATCCCATCCCCCGCTGCCCAGCCTGCTGTAATATAAAAAATAGAGTGCATGGGAACAGAAATGTAGTGAGTGATCTATCAAAGCGGTTAATCAAATGTTGGGCAGGTTACAGTGTGATATTAAACTAACTGGTGTTAGTCCTGTATTGTGTTATTTTATTATGGATGTAGTATGTTTGTGTGTTATTGCTGTAATGGGCTAATGTGTTACGGTGCTGTAATGGTCTAATGTGTTTTGGTGCTGTAGAGTGCTAATGTGTTATGGTGCTGTAGTGTGCTAATGTGTTATGGTGCTGTAGTGTGCTAATGTGGTACGGGCTGTAATGGGCTAATGTGTTACAGGCTGTAATGGGCTAATGTGTTACGGTGCTGTAATGGGCTAATGTGTTACGGTGCTGTAGTATGCTAATGTGTTACGGTGCTGTAATGGGCTAATATGTTACAGGCTGTAATGGGCTAATGTGTTACGGCGCTGTAATGGGCTAATGTGTTACAGGCTGTAATGGGCTAATGTGTTACGGTGCTGTAATGGGCTAATATGTTACAGGCTGTAATGGACTAATGTGTTACAGGCTGTAATGGGCTAATGTGTTACGGTGCTGTAATGGGCTAATGTGTTACGGTGCTGTAGTATGCTAATGTGTTACAGGCTGTAATGGGCTAATGTGTTACAGGCTGTAATGGGCTAATGTGTTACGGTGCTGTAATGGGCTAATATGTTACAGGCTGTAATGGGCTAATGTGTTACGGTGCTGTAATGGGCTAATGTGTTACAGGCTGTAATGGGCTAATGTGTTACGGTGCTGTAATGGGCTAATATGTTACAGGCTGTAATGGGCTAATGTGTTACGGTGCTGTAATGGGCTAATGTGTTACAGGCTGTAATGGGCTAATGTGTTACGGTGCTGTAATGGGCTAATGTGTTACAGGTTGTAATGGGCTAATGTGTTACGGTGCTGTAATGGGCTCATGTGTTACGGTGCTGTAATGGGCTAATGTGTTACGGTGCTGTAGTATGCTAATGTGTTACGGTGCTGTAGTGTGCTAATGTGTTACGGTGATGTAGTGTGCTAATGTGTTACAGGCTGTAATGGGCTAATGTCATGGTTCTGTGTTTTCCTGTCTGTGTTTCCCTTGTTGGGCCGCCAGATGGCGGCACTTCTGTTTTGTGTCCTGCTCCCCCCTGTTAATTGTATGATTGTTTTCAATTGTCTAATTATGGTTTGCTGGTTGTCTCGTTTCCCCTTCCCTTCCGTGGCCTGATTGTTCATGGTGCCCTCCTGTGTCTCGTCAGTGTCTGCCTATATAAGTTTCCCTTCTCCTGGACTCAGGTGCTGGATCCTTGTTGGTTTGTCAGTTGTTGATTGTGTCTGGTTGTGTTTGGTTGCACATGTTCCTGCCCTGTGTATTCCTGCCCATGTTCTGGTTCCCTTGTGTTTTGGATTTTCTGGATTTTCCTTGTTCCTGGGTTTTTTTTTTGAAGTTTGTCTTTGTGTTTGTGAAGAGTTGCCCTGCGAGGCTTTTTGTTCCCTTTGTTCCCCTTTGTTGAGTAAAGTCTTTTGTTCTCCTCCCATTTTGGAGTTTTGAGTTTTTTCCCTCTGCTTTTGGGTCCGAACCCCCCACGAGTCCTGACAGCTAATGCAGGGGTTCCCAACCTTTTTTGGCTAAAGGACCCCAATTTTACGTCTGAAATTTTTCACAACCCCAGCCATTTAAAGTATTGACATTTCTTTGCTATTGGATACTTTTTTTAATATTAAAAAAGTTTTAAAGAGTTACATTTGACCGACAGTTACATTTTGGTATACAGTCACTGCTAAGAGTCCAGTAAAGCAAAATATGTTGCCACTGATCGTTCATTTGAACTCACCATGTCTAATGAGATGCTTGCGCATCGAGAGCGCGCATCTCACCTCATCTGTCACGTCTAGCCTGGACCGCTACTTTGATTTCATGCAAACAAGAGCGCTAAATCCACAAATAAGTGCTTGCGAAGGGAACCTTTCTAAAGTGCATCCGCTGCCTGTTCAGCTCATCACGTTTTCTTTCGAAATATGATTTTGGCTTGCCCACGTGTTCTTTGTGTATTGTCTCAAAGTGTCTTTTAAGTTTGTTTGGTTTCAATCTCTCTGCACCATACCGCACAAGAGGCATTTGGGCTTTTCCTCGATGGTGCTCATAAATCCATGCTGAAGAAATGATTCATCATATTTTCAAGACTGTTTTGAA
Source organism: Anguilla anguilla (assembly GCF_013347855.1). NCBI lineage: Eukaryota > Metazoa > Chordata > Actinopteri > Anguilliformes > Anguillidae > Anguilla > Anguilla anguilla. The sequence goes on from NC_049205.1 coordinate 65,998,072, forward strand.
GGTATATGTTCAGTATCAGGTTCGCTTGATGATGTGGATGGTGGAGCTCGATTAACAAATCGGTCCATTTTGTTAATTTGCAACCCGCGCTGCACAGGAAGGCTCACTATGCGCTGAATTACAGTTTGCGTTAACGTGCGTACGTGAAGTTCAAGGTTCATGTAGCATACCGGTAATTCAAGCAAATTATTTTCAACACGTTTTTATGTTTTCTATTTAAAATTTAACATTTTAAACTCAAACTGGATTTAAATTAATTAAATATTTGTTTAAAAAAACAAAAACTTTATAATAATCTTTAAAAAAATTTTGGCTATTTTCTTGTGACCGCATTTGCATATCAGGCGACCCCACATGGGTTGGGAAATGCTGGGCTAATGTGTAATGGTGGTGGTCCATCTCTCTGCAGGACGGGTTCACTCCCCTGGCCATAGCGCTGCAGCAGGGACATAACCAGGTTGTGTCACTGCTGCTGGAGAAGGACACCAAGGGCAAAGTGCGTCTGCCAGCCCTGCACATCGCTGCTCGCAAGGACGACATTAAAGCTGCGGCTCTTCTGCTGCAGAACGACCACAACGCTGACGTCCAGTCCAAGGTCTCTCTGTCTGTCTGCATGTCCTTCCTACAGATAAAGCAATCACTGCATCTGTCTGGTCTGTTCTGCTGCTACCACTGTTTCTCAGTGTCTATCAGATCTACAGCTAATGGCCTGTGTGTGTGTGTGTGTGTGTGTGTGTGTGGGGGAGTGCGTGTGCGTGCGTGCGCGTGTGCGCATGTGTGTGCGTGTGCATGTGTGTATGTGCGTGTGTGTGTGTGTGCATGTGTGTGTTTGTGTGTGTGTGTGTTTGTGTGCGTGTGCATGTATGTGTGTGTGTGTTTGTGTGCGTGTTTGTGTGTGTGTGTGTGTGTGTGTGTGCGTGTGTGTGTGTGTGTGTGTTTGTGTGTGTGTGTGTGTGTGTGTGCAGTAGTAATATGATTATGTGCAGTAGTAACTGGATGGTGTGCAATAGTAATAGGATTGTGTGTTCTGTGATGGTGAGTAATGGAATATTTCCCTTCCTGCTGCTCACTCAGATGATGGTCAACAGGACAACTGAGGTACAGGTCTCTGCTTCCTCCTGCTGGACATGTCCTTCAGCTGCATGCTCTCCCTGTTCACTGCATGGCTCAAACTGCCTCTTATTTCATTCATCTGCAGACTTCTCTCGTCTGTGTTTATATATCGGTTTGTATTAATCGTTCAACCTGTCTGAAATTTCTCATTTTTGTTTGATAAGTTTGGTAAGATATGCTGCTTTATCAGTTTTGGTTAATTTGATTTTTATATAATGTGTATAGCTATGTAGTGGAAACATTAAAACATGCAGGTGTTCTGTTCTCAGAATTGGAATCAGAATCACTTTTATTCGCCAAATGTATCATACAGACACACAGGAATTTGTCTTGGCAGATCAGCATAAGACATAAAGTATAACTGAACAGGAAAAGACAGAAACAAGAAATGGCGGGACAAACACACTATATTAATAAATAGTTGAAATAGGTGCAAAAAAAATTATTAAAAACAGAATCTGGTTCTTATTCTGATAGCACAGAACCGCCTACCTGAGGGGAGTTTTCTGAACAGGTGATTTCCTGGGTGGAAGGGATCAGTGGTGATTTCCTGGGTAAAAGGGATCAGTGGTGATTTCTCCTGTTTGCTTCCTGACCCTGGCATAGTACAGCTCATTGAGTGTTAGCTGCTGTTGTTCTGTGTAGCTTTACTCATTCCTTCCTGTATTATCCCAGTTCTGTTCAGACTTTATTTACAAACAGCAAATAAAGTAAAAAATCTGCCATTTAAACAGGCAAAACATTTTTATGATTTTTTTATTTATAAGAGCAACAGGAATAGTGCTAATTAAATATGTTTGTTTGGATCACGAACAGAATTCCCAGAGTTGTAGTGACAAAGGGTTGAGACTTGATTTGTTTTAGCACATCATTCATCACAGACACAGTCCATCCCACCGTGTGTATGTGTGTGTACAGTATATGTGTGTGTATGTGTGTGTGCACAGTGTATAGGTGTACTGTGTATGTGTGTGCACAATGTATAGGTGTACTGTGTATGTGTGTGTGCACAGTGTATAGGTGTACTGTGTATGTGTGTGCACAGTGTATAGGTGTACAGTATGTGTGTGTATGTGTGTGTGCACAGTGTATAGGTGTACTGTGTATGTGTGTGTATGTGTGTGTGCACAGTGTATAAGTGTACAGTATGTGTGTGTATGTGTGTGTGCACAGTGTATAGGTGTACTGTGTATGTGTGTGTATGTGTGTGTGCACAGTGTATAAGTGTACAGTATATGTGTGTGTATGTGTGTGTGCACAGTGTATAGGTGTACAGTATATGTGTGTGTGCACAGTGTCTAGGTGTACAATATATGTGTGTGTATGTGTGTGTGCACAGTGTATAGGTGTACTGTGTATGTGTGTGTGCACAGTGTATAGGTGTACAGTATATGTGTGTGTGCACAGTGTATAGGTGTACAGTGTATGTGTGTGTGCAGTATGTGTTGGCAGTATGTGTGTACAGTGTGTGGTTACTGTGTGTACAATGTGTGTTTTGAATGACACTGTTTTGCTAATAATGTTTTCTTTTTATGTTAAATCGCACCTTGTCTATCAGAATGGGAAGGTAAGAACTTGTTTGTTTAACGTAAATCAGGAAGTGTGTAGAAACTGTGCAACTCTATGTTAATAGTTTTGAGGCTTCCCCTCTAATGTCTGCCTGTCTCTGTAGAAATTTTTTGGGTTTTAGCCAGCTAGAGAGGTGTTTTGTGTTTGTGTTTGCTGTTCTGCATGACACAGTAGAATGTTTACTCCTCTGCTTGTTATATTGAATTAATATAATTTAATAGACAGTGTTATCCAGAATAACTTTCACTGTACGAGAACATGACTGTATTTTTTCTGATTAGTATGAGCAATACTGCCTAACCTGGCTAACGATGCTCCCAGACCAGGAAGTATGTATGTAACATCACTAAAGCACCAGAGAAAGCTAACTATGCAAAGAAGGGAAATTGAAATAAGTCCTGAAAATATAACAAGCCTTCAGTAGAGAAATCTAAAACCACAAAAATACCCCTACCTGAACTAATTATAATGAACTAATGACTAATGAACATTACTGTTCACTCTCCCCCTTTCTCCATCTCTCCCTCCCTCTCTCTCTCCCCTCTCCCTCTCTCTCCCCCTCTCGGCATTTATCTCTGTCTCTCTCTCTCTGCCTGACTGTCTCACTCTCTGTCTCTCTTTCTCTTTCTCTCTCTGCCTTGCTGTCTCTCTCTCGGTCTCTCCCCCCCTCTCTCTCTCTCACACACACACATACAGAGTGGCTTTACCCCTCTGCACATTGCTGCTCACTATGGAAATGTCAATGTTTCCACTCTGTTGCTCAACCGGGGGGCAGCTGTGGATTTCACTGCCAGGGTAAGTATGGCTGTCAATCATTCCATTGATCGATTAGAACTCTTATGTTACATGACTTCTGACAGTGTTAATTACACAGCATACCTAAGATTATTCTCTCACATGCTGTCACACACAAACACACACACACTCTCACTCACACAAACACACACACACACTCACTCTCACACACAACACACTCTCACTCACACAAACACTCACTCACACGCACACACAAACACACACACACTCTCACTCACACAAACACACACACACACTCTCACTCACACAAACACTCACTCACACACACACACACACACACACACACACACTCTCACTCACACATGCACATACACAAACACACACACACTCTCACTCACACATGCACACACACACACACACTCTCTCACTCACACACACAAACTCTCACTCACACAAACACACACACTCTCACTCTCACACACAAACGCATACACACTCTCACTCACACAAACACTCACACACACACACACACACTCACTCACACATGCACATACACAAACACACACACACAAACACACACAAACTCTCACTCACACAAACACACACACTCTCACTCTCACACACAAATGCATACACACTCTCACTCACACAAACACTCACTCACACGCACACACACTCTCACTCACACAAACACACACACACTCACTCTCACACACACACACACACTCTCACTCACACAAACACTCACTCACACACACACAAACACACACACACTCTCACTCACAAACACACACACACACTCACTCACACATGCACATACACAAACACACACACACTCACTCACACACACAAACACACACACACTCACTCTCACACACACACACACACTCTCACTCACACAAACACTCACTCACACACACACAAACACACACACACTCTCACTCACAAACACACACACACACTCACTCACACATGCACATACACAAACACACACACACTCACTCACACACACAAACACACACACACTCTCACTCACACATGCACATACACGCATACACATACACTCAGACATGCACGGGTGTGAATAGATGTGTACACTGAAGAGCAGGTGTGGGGTGTAAAGGCTGTTTATGTTCCCCTCTCCAGAACGGCATCACACCCCTTCATGTGGCGTCCAAGCGTGGGAACACCGGCATGGTGGGGCTGCTGCTGGACCGAGGGGCGCAGATTGATGCCAAAACCCGCGTAAGCCTACCGGCTGAACCCACCATCCCCAAACCCTGAAATCCACAAACCTGCACTGCAATCCACTGCGCAACCTGCTCAGTCACTGCGTAGTGAAACTGCCCTGACCTGCGCAGTCACTGCGCAGTAAAACTGCCCTGCACTGACCTGCTCAGTCACTGCGCAGTAAAACTGCACGGCACTGACCTGCTCAGTCACTGCGCAGTGAAACTGCACTGACCTGCTCAGTCACTGCGCAGTGAAACTGCCCTGACCTGCTCAGTCACTGCACAGTGAAATTACACTGCCCTGCTCAGTCACTGCGCAGTGAAACTGCCCTGACCTGCTCAGTCACTGCACAGTGAAATTACACTGCCCTGCTCAGTCACTGTGCAGTGAAACTGCACTGACCTGCTCAGTCACTGCACAGTGAAATTACACTGCCCTGCTCAGTCACTGCGCAGTGAAACTGCCCTGACCTGCTCAGTCACTGCACAGTAAAACTGCACTGCACTGACCTGCTCAGTCACTGTGCAGTGAAATTACACTGCCCTGCTCAGTCACTGCGCAGTAAAACTGCCCTGACCTGCTCAGTGACTGCACAGTGAAACTGCACTGCACTGACCTGCTCAGTCACTGCGCAGTAAAACTGCCCTGCACTGACCTGCTCAGTCACTGCACAGTAAAACTGCACTGCACTGACCTGCTCAGTCACTGCACAGTAAAACTGCCCTGACCTGCTCAGTCACTGCACAGTAAAACTGCCCTGACCTGCTCAGTCACTGCGCAGTGAAACGGCACTGCACTGACCTGCTCAGTCACTGTGCAGTGAAACTGCACTGACGTGCTCAGTCACTGCACAGTGAAATTACACTGCCCTGCTCAGCCACTGCGCAGTAAAACTGCCCTGACCTGCTCAGTCACTGCACAGTGAAACTGCACTGCACTGACCTACTCAGTCACTGCGCAGTAAAACTGCACTGCACTGACCTGCTCAGTCCCTGTGCAGTGAAACTGCACTGACCTGCTCAGTCACTGCGCAGTGAAACTACACTGACCTGCTCAGTCACTGTGCAGTAAAACTGCACTGCACTGACCTGCTCAGTTCCTGTGCAGTGAAACTGCACTGACCTGCTCAGTCACTGTGCAGTGAAACTACACTGACCTGCTCAGTCACTGTGCAGTAAAACTGCACTGCACTGACCTGCTCAGTCACTGTACAGTGAAACTGCCCTGACCTGCTCAGTCACTGCGCAGCAAAACTGCCCTGACGTGCTCTGTCACTGTGCAGTGAAACTGCCCTGACCTGCTCAGTCACTGCGCAGCAAAACTACCCTGACGTGCTCAGTCACTGCGCAGTGAAACTGCACTGCACTGACCTGCTCAGTCACTGTGCAGTGAAACTGCCCTGACCTGCTCAGTCACTGTGCAGTGAAACTGCCCTGACCTGCTCAGTCACTGCGCAGTGAAACTGCCCTGCACTGACCTGCTCAGTCACTGCACAGTGAAATGGCCCTGACCTGCTCAATCACTGCTGTTGGGAATGTGCAGGTGTCAGGTGGTAAAATATGACCTCATCGGTCTGTGTTAACTGTGTATCTGGTGGGGGGCAGAAATGGTGCCTCGGGGGTGGGTGGCTGAAATGCTGCCTGTGGGGGGGGGCAGTCTGGTCATTACTGTGTTTGCCTGCAGGATGGGCTGACCCCTCTGCACTGTGCAGCAAGGAGTGGGCATGAGCTCACTGTGGAACTGCTGCTGGAGAGAGGAGCACCCCTACTGGCCAGAACCAAGGTACTTCACTCAGACACATACATTTTCCAACATTCATGTGCATGTCTAGTAGTAAGGCGAAAGGAGTTAAATACAATTGAAGCTACTCCATAAAAAATCATAATTAGGCCACCTCTGGGTCATGCTCGATAGCCTCTTTTCCACGGTAGGGCCGATCTGGGCCGTGCTCGATAGCCTCTTTTCCACGGTAGGGCCGATCTGGGCCATGCTCCATAGCCTCTTTTCCACGGTAGGGCCGATCTGGGCCGTGCTCCATAGCCTCTTTTCCACGGTAGGGCCGATCTGGGCCATGCTCGATAGCCTCTTTTCCACGGTAGGGCCGATCTGGGCCGTGCTCGATAGCCTCTTTTCCACGGTAGGGCCGATCTGGGCCATGCTCCATAGCCTCTTTTCCACGGTAGGGCCGATCTGGGCCATGCTCGATAGCCTCTTTTCCACGGTAGGGCCGATCTGGGCCATGCTCGATAGCCTCTTTTCCACGGTAGGGCCGATCTGGGCCATGCTCGATAGCCTCTTTTCCACGGTAGGGCCGATCTGGGCCATGCTCCATAGCCTCTTTTCTACGGTAGGGCCGAATGAGTTCCAGGGGCGCTGCGTTCCGCGCTGCTCAGGACTCGTGGGAATGGTTACTGTTTCTGTTTCCATCTGTCGGGCTGCTAAAACCAGGACTAGGAAATATCTAAGAAAGACTAGTGACGACTGCAAGTGACGCAGTGGATCAGCAGCTCGGCTATCAGTTGCAACACTTTCTCTTTTCTCTTTGCTCCTTCCAGTGCTCCTATCAGTGAATACCTACGTCATTAAGCCCGCCCACCCGAACGGTTCTGCTGCACTGAACATGGTTGTCTAATCGTGCTGGGCACGGTTTGTAAGTGTTCCGCGCCAAAACGCTTCCAGGAGGAAACACCATTGGAACCGTTCCTCTCCGTGCTCAGAACCATTCGGCCCTACTGTGGAAAATAGGCTAATGTTGGAGAATGTGACTGTATTATGCTTAGGCACTCTTTAAATAACATAAAAATTCATTAAAGTAAAAATAAGTTAAAAGTTCATTTAACCACGTTTTTTCAGTTGATTTTTGAAAAAAAATATGAGTACTAAACTTATTTGTTGTTGAGTTTTAATAATGAATGACTTAAAGCAGTGGTAACCAGCCCTGTTTCTGGAGATCTACCGTCCTGTAGGTTTTTACTCCAATCTTAACAATGCACACCTCATTCAGCAGCTAGAGATTTCATTGAGGTGCTAATTAGTAGAGTCACGTGTGTCAAATTATGGTTGAAATGAAAACCTACAGGATGGTAGATCTGCAGGAACAGGGTTGGTTACTACTAACCTGAACAATCATTTGTGATGCTTGTTCAGGATTTCTTGAATCCAAAGGCACAAACTCACCAAGGGCAATGAACCTATACTATATATTATTTTTACACATACACAAACTTCCATAGACATACATACACGCAGACACATGTATGTACACATACAGAAATATGCATACACTACATGCATGGATATACGCCATACACACACTACATAATTATCCAACACACATATGCAAAAGTAAAGAATATAGTTTGTTGCAAACAAACCACTGCAGTATAATTAGAATACTGTGTGAGTTTCCATAGGCATGCAGATGACAAACTGTATATCTTTGTTACCTCATGATAAGTGATATTAGCCAACGTGTATACTATGTCTAAAGAGCATACAAATTTGGGTGTCTAAAAATTCTCCAATTTAAGTAGGATAAGGTTGAAGTTGCAATGAATTGATCAACTTTGGAACATGGCTAGAGTCACAGATACTTTGACACGTATCTACACATAGATACTACACATTTAATTGTAATGCATGTTCTTCAAAGCACAGAATAGAAAACCTACTGAGGCTCAAAATGGTGCTGCAGGACGGCTGCTTGAGAGAGCTCATTGTACCTCACACCTCCACACTGCCGGCCTGCTTCTCTAACAGTTCATTTTAAAGTTATTTTATTTATAGCCCTAAAAGCCCTAAATGGCTTGGCACCAGAATACATAACTGAACTTTATATCATCCCAAATGTACCCTTCCATATGCGAATGCTCAGCTCTGTACTCAAAAGTTCAGTGCCGGTGAAGAGCGGTTGAAGCTTCCTGTTGCTCTAATCTGCCTTGACTGTGGAGCAGCCTGTCTCTGTGGATTCTAGAGACATATGTTTACTATGCATTTATTTATGAAAATTTTAGTATCTTGGGTATTATTTCAATATTTTGAGAAGATTTCTCTTTTTATTTTGCAGTTGTTTTGTTGGGACTGTTTTTTACTGTCATCTTTATATATTTTATGTTTCTATGAAGCATTTTGTATACATAAATAATAGATTATATTAGCCCATGGCTATGTTTGGTTGTGATGGCTCTAACAGCTGTTCTCTCTTTGCAGAATGGACTGTCTCCTCTGCACATGGCTGCCCAGGGAGACCATGTGGAGTGTCTGAAGCACTTGCTTCATCACAAGGCACCTGTCGATGATGTCACCCTGGACTACCTGACTGCGCTGCATGTGGCTGCCCACTGTGGCCACTACAGAGTCACTAAGCTGCTGCTGGACCAGCGGGCCAACCCCAATGCCCGCGCACTGGTATGCCCTCTTCCTGCCACACCAGCACTTCCTCACAGCTGTGTGGTCAATGTGCCATTTTGTGTGAGACTTCATGTGAGTAAGGCTGTGTTCTGTGGGATAGAACTGGACTGCATTTGTTTTTTATATAGCGCTTTTATCCAAAGCGCTTTACAATTGATGTCTCTCATTCACCCATTCGCCCATTCACACACTCACACCAACGGCCAATCAGCTCGTTGGGAGCAATTAGGGGTTAGGTGTTAGGTGTCTTGCTCAGGGACACTTCGACACACAGGGTGGGGGATTGAACCGGCAACCCTCCGACTGCTAGACAACCGCTCTTACCTCCTGAGCTATGTCGCCCCTTTGAATTGTTAAGGCTGTGTTCTGTGGGTTAGAACTGTGTGATTAAGGCTGTGTTCTGTGGGTTAGAACTGTGTGAGTAAGGCTGTGTTCTGTGGATCAGAACTGTGTGAGTAAGGCTGTGTTCTGTGTGATAAATCTATGTGAGTAAGACTGTGTTCTGTGTGATAAATCCATGTGAGTAAGGCTGTGTTCTGTGGGTCAGAACCGTGTGAGTAAGACTGTGTTCTGTGTGATAAATCCATGTGAGTAAGGCTGTGTTCTGTGGGTTAGAACTGTGTGAGTAATGCTGTGTTCTGTGGGCTAGAACTGTGTGAGTAAGGCTGTGTTCTGTGGGTTAGAACTGTGTGAGTAAGGCTGTGTTCTCTGGATCAGAACTGTGTGAGTAAGGCTGTGTTCTGTGGGTTAGAACTGTGTGAGTAAAGCTGTGTTCTGTGGGCTAGAACTGTGTGAGTAAGGCTGTGTTCTGTGGGTTAGAACTGTGTGATTAAGGCTGTGTTCTCTGGATCAGAACTGTGTGAGTAAGGCTGTGTTCTGTGGGTTAGAACTGTGTGATCAAGGCTGTGTTGTGTTGGTTAGAACTGTGTGAGTAAGGCTGTGTTCTGTGGGTTAGAACTTTGTGAATAAGGCTGTGTTCTGTGTGATAAATCCATGTGAGTAAGGCTGTGTTCTGTGGGTTAGAACTGTGTGATTAACACTTTGTAATGTGTCTGTTGTGCAGAATGGCTTCACCCCCCTGCACATTGCCTGCAAGAAGAACAGGGTGAAGGTGATGGAGCTCCTGGTGAAGTATGGAGCCGTCATCCAGGCCATCACTGAGGTAGGCCTGGTCTGTGCTCAACACCCTCATCTGTGCTCAGCAGATCAGTGCTTTAGGGTTTGGGGTCAGTGTGCTTTAGGGTTTGGGGTCAGTGATGTGAAGTTCGGGGTCAGTGTGCTTTAGGGTTTGCGGTCAGTGCTGTGGGGTTTGGGGTCAGTGTGCTTTAGGGTTTGGGGTCAGTGCTATGGGGTTTAGGGTCAGTGTGCTTTAGGATTTGGGGTCAGTGCTGTGGGGTTTAGGGTCAGTGTGCTTTAGGATTTGGGGCCAGTGCTGTCGGGTTTGGGGTCAGTGTGCTTTAGGCTTTGGGGTCAGTTCTGTGGGGTTTGGGGTCAGTATGCTTTAGGATTTGGGGTCAGTGCTGTGGGGTTTAGGGTCAGTGTGCTTTAGGGTTTGGGGTCAGTGCTGTGGGGTTTGGGGTCAGTGATGTGGAGTTAGGGGTCAGTGATGTGGGGTTTGGGGTCAGTGCTTTTGGCTTTGGGGTCAGTGCTTTGGGCTTTGGGGCCAGTGCTATGGGGTTTGGGGTCAGTGCTGTGGGGTCTGGGGCTTGGGGTCAGTGATGTGGGGTTTGGTGTCAGTGCTGTGGGGTTTGGGGTCAGTGATGTGGGGTTTGGGGTCGGTGCTGTGGGTTTTGGGGTTTGGGGTCAGTGCTGTGGGGTTTGGGGTCAGTGCTGTGGGGTTTGGGGTCAGTGTTGTGGTGTTTGGGGTCAGTGCTTTTGGCTTTGGGGTCAGTGCTTTGGGCTTTGGGGTCATTGCTTTGGGCTTTGGGGCCAGTGCTATGGGGTTTGGGGTCAGTGCTGTGGGGTTTGGGGTCAGTGCTGTGGGGTTTGGGGTCAGTGATGTGGGGTTTGGGGTCAGTGATGTGGGGTTTGGGGTCAGTGGTTTGGGGTCAGTGCTGTCAGGTTTGGGGTCAGTGTGCTTTAGGGTTTGGGGTCAGTGCTGTGGGGTTTGGGGTCAGTGATGTGGGGTTTGGGGTCAGTGGTTTGGGGTCAGTGCTGTCAGGTTTGGGGTCAGTGTGCTTTAGGGTCTGGGGTCAGTGCGCTTTAGGGTCTGGGGTCAGTGCTGTCAGGTTTGGGGTCAGTGATGTGGGGTTTGGGGTCGGTGCTGTGGGGTTTAGGGTCAGTGATGTTGGGTTTGGGTGATGTGGGGTTTGGGGTCAGTGCTGTTGGGTTTGGGGTCAGTGATGTGGGGTTTGAGGTCAGTGCTGTTGGGTTTGGGGTCAGTGCTGTCGGGTTAGGGGTCAGTGCTGTCGGGTTTGGGGTCAGTGATGTGGGCTTTGGGGTCAGTGATGTGGGGTTTGAGGTCAGTGCTGTTGGGTTTGGGGTCAGTGCTGTCGGGTTAGGGGTCAGTGATGTCTCCCTCCCTGCAGTCTGGCCTCACCCCGATCCATGTGGCAGCATTTATGGGTCACCTGAACATCGTCCTGCTCTTGCTGCAGAATGGGGCTTCACCTGACATATGCAACATGGTGAGTATCACATACACACACACACACCTACATGCTACACCCAAACACACACATACAAATGCTCTACACACAGACATACACACACCCACAAACACAAAATCTAAGCAACTTGAGGAGTGTCATTCGTTCAACATTTAATCAGGGGGTGTGTTAGATGTTACAGTGATCGGTGATAGGATTTTTGTTTGTGTGTTTTTATGAAGTGTGAAATGACAGGGCCTGTGTAAAGTGCAGTGTGTGTGTGTGTGTGTGTGTGTGAGTGAGTGCGGGTGTGTGTGTGTTTGTGTGTGTGTGTGTGTGTGTGTGTATGTGTGTGTGTGTGTGTGTGTGTGTGTTTGTGTGCGGGTGTGTGTGTGAGAGTGTGTGTGAAATGAAATGGCCTCTGTAAAGTGCAGTGTGTGTGTTTTACCAGCGGGGGGAGACCGCTCTACACATGGCTGCACGGGCCGGCCAGACGGAGGTGGTCCGATGTCTCTTGAGGAACGGAGCGCTGGTGGACGCCAATGCAAGGGTATGAGTACACACACACACACAGACACATACATTACATATACACACACACACACACATTACATACACACACACACACACACACACGCACAGACACATACATTACATACACACACACACACACCCACACACACGCACAGACACATACATTACATACACACACACACACACATACATTACACACACACACGCACACACACACACACACACATACATTACATACACACACACACACACACACACACATAACACAGACACATACATTACATACACACACACACACACAAACACACATACATTACACACACACGCACACACACACACACACAAATAAACACACTGCGGGGTGTGACTGTGTGCTCTGGGGTGTGACTCTGTGCTCTGGGGGTGTGACTCTGTGCTCTGTGGGTGTGACTCTGTTCTGTGGGTGTGACTGTGTGCTCTGGGGTGTGACTCTGTGCTCTGTGGGTGTGACTCTGTGCTCTGGGGTGTGACTGTGTGCTCTGGGGGTGTGACTGTGTGCTCTGGGGGTGTAACTGTGTGAACGTGCAGGAGGATCAGACCCCACTGCACATTGCGTCTCGTCTGGGGAAGGCGGAGATCGTGCAGCTGCTCCTGCAGCACATGGCCCATCCTGACGCTGCCACCGCCAACGGCTACACACCACTGCACATCTCTGCCCGAGAGGGCCAGCTGGCCGTGGCCTCCGTGTTGCTGGAGGCGGGGGCTTCCCACTCCCTCCCCACCAAGGTGAGACACGCCCCCACTCCCTCCCCACCAAGGTGAGACACGCCCCACTCCCTCCCCACCAAGGTGAGACACGCCCCCACTCCCTCCCCACCTAGGTGAGACATGCCCCACTCCCTCCCCACCAAGGTGAGACACGCCCCCACTCCCTCCCCACCAAGGTGAGACACGCCCCCACTCCCTCCCCACCAAGGTGAGACACGCCCCCCCACCCCACCTACTGAGGCGCGCCCCCCCCCATCCCGCCTACTGAGACACGCCCCCCCACCCCGCATACTGATGCACGCCCCCAGGCTGCCGGCCACTCCCTCGGTCTGAAAGGCATGCCCATCTCTAAGTGCTTTACTCTTCTTCTACAGAAAGGATTCACTCCACTGCATGTGGCTGCTAAGTACGGAAGCGTGGATGTTGCTAAACTCCTCCTACAGCGCAAAGCTTCTCCCGATTCTTCCGGAAAGGTTGGCAATTTATTTCAGAGTATAATGACATAGCAGCATATATACGGAGTTCAGGCTGTACTTCTAATCTAACATAGCAGCATGCATCAGCAAAATAAAAAGCCTCCAGCAATCTGTATGTGCAGGTAGATGTGCTGTTTGTTTTCTCCTGTAACATAGCAGTGACCTTTAACCCTGCAGAACGGACTCACCCCGCTCCACGTTGCTGCACACTATGACAACCAGCAGGTGGCGCTGATGTTGCTGGACCATGGAGCTTCCCCTCATGCCACCGCAAAGGTGAGACCTGTAATACTGTAATGATGATTAATCCTGTTACTTATGCCAGCACTGCCAAACTGCTTCGCCAAATGTCTGTCAAGAGAATACAGGCGCTGTGCTTATAAATCAGTATCAGTTTGCTAAGTACTTGTTCTGTGCTTTTTTCCAAGCAGGGAAGTAGGGAGAATACTTTTTTTTATCATGCTGCTGCAAAATCCAAGCTATAATAAGGCCATCTTACCTGGTATCTAGTCTGACACCCTGAGTTTATGTTCTGTGCTATTTCACACATGTAGTTCGGAATATACCAGAGAAATATATTTTAGTGTTAAACAAATAAAAAAACATGCAAGTATCTTCTAATGCCTTATCATTACCTACAATCTCCCAGAATGGCTACACGCCGCTCCACATTGCAGCCAAGAGGAACCAGCTGGGCGTGGCGCAGGCCCTGCTGAGGGGCAGGGCCGACGCCACTGTTCTGACTCGGCAGGGCGTGTCTCCTCTACACCTGGCTGCCCAGGAGGGCCATGGCGACATGGTGGCTCTGCTCCTGCGGGAGGGAGCTCACGCTAACACGCTCACCAAAGTAAGACCGGTCACATGACCTCCGGCCAAAACCACAGCCTGTCACATGACCTTCTGCCAAAAACTCAGCCTGTCACATGACCTTCTGCCAAAAACTCAGCCTGTCACATGACCTTCTGCCAAAAACACAACCTGTCACATGACCTCCCGCCAAAAACACAACCTGTCACATGACCTCCCGCCAAAAACACAGCCTGTCACATGAACTCCTGCCAAAAACACACCCTCTCACATGACCTCCTGCCAAAAACACACCCTCTCACATGACCTACTGCCAAAAGTACAGCCTGTCACATGACCTCCTGCCAAAAACACAGCCTGTCACATGACCTGCCGCCAAAAAATACACCGTGACATATGACCTCCTGCCAAAAACACAGTTTCACATTCCTGCTAATGACATGCGCTCTCAAATGACCCTACTGAAATACACCATTCTGCTCCCATGGTAAGCAGTCTCCTCTGTTGCTGCAGAATGGATTGACTTCACTCCACCTGGCTGCTCAGGAAGACAGGGTTGCCATCGCTGAGATGCTGACTGAATACCACGCCAACCTGGACCAGCCCACTAAGGCAAGGCTGACCCTCCCCCTTATCCCAAACCTCTAACCCCCCCCTTATCCCAAACCTCTAACCCTCCCCCTTATCCCAAACCTCTAACCCTCCCCCTTATCCCAAACCTCTAACCCCCCCCCCTTATCCCAAACCTCTAACCCCCCCCCCTTATCCCAAACCTCTAACCCCCCCCTTATCCCAAACCTCTAACCCCCCCCCCTTATCCCAAACCTCTAACCCTCCCCCTTATCCCAAACCTCTAACCCCCCCCTTATCCCAAACCTCTAACCCCCCCCTTATCCCAAACCTCTAACCCCCCCCTTATCCCAAACCTCTAACCCCCCCCCTTATCCCAAACCTCTAACCCCCCCCTTATCCCAAACCTCTAACCCCCCCTTATCCCAAACCTCTAACCCCCCCTTATCCCAAACCTCTAACCCCCCCCCTTATCCCAAACCTCTAACCCCCCCCCTTATCCCAAACCTCTAACCCCCCCTTATCCCAAACCTCTAACCCCCCCCCCTTATCCCAAACCTCTAACCCCCCCCCTTATCCCAAACCTCTAACCCCCCCCTTATCCCAAACCTCTAACCCCCCCCTTATCCCAAACCTCTAACCCCCCCTTATCCCAAACCTCTAACCCCCCCCCCTTATCCCAAACCTCTAACCCTCCCCCTTATCCCAAACCTCTAACCCCCCCCTTATCCCAAACCTCTAACCCCCCCTTATCCCAAACCTCTAACCCCCCCCCCTTATCCCAAACCTCTAACCTCCCCCTTATCCCAAACCTCTAACCCCCCCTTATCCCAAACCTCTAACCCCCCCTTATCCCAAACCTCTAACCCCCCCTTATCCCAAACCTCTAACCCCCCCCCTTATCCCAAACCTCTAACCCCCCCTTATCCCAAACCTCTAACCCCCCCTTATCCCAAACCTCTAACCCCCCCCCCCCTTATCCCAAACCTCTAACCCCCCCCTTATCCCAAACCTCTAACCCCCCCCTTATCCCAAATCTCTAACCCCCAACACCCTGCACACCGGGACCGCACTATAAGACATACAGTGAGCACCATAATTCATTGGACAATGACACATTTTTTTGTTATTTTGGTTCTGTACTCTAGCACTTTGAGTTTTAAAGGATACAATGACAATGAGGTTGACGTGCAGACTGTCAGTTTTAATTTGAGGGTATTTTCATCCATATCGGATGAACCGTTTAGAAATGACAGCACCTTTTGTACGTGTTCCCCCCATTTTAAGGTACTACAAGTATTTGTTGAATTGGTTTCACAGATATGTTTCGTTAGGCAGGTGTATTCATTTGTGCTGTTCGTGAATGCAGAAGAGAGCTGTTGATGTCTAGTCTTGATTCTAGACTTTGCAATTGCCTTTGGAGATTGTTGTTGGGGTGTGACAACGTGAGGAAGACAGCAGTGTCGATGCAAATTAAGCTGGCCATCATAAGGCTCAGAAATGAAAAACAATCAAACAGGAACATTGCAAAAACCCTGGGCATGCGCAAGTCAACAGTTTGGTTCATCATTAACAAGAAAAAAACAACTGGTGAACTCAATTATGTCAAAAAACCGGTAGACCGAGGAAGACCACTGTAGTGGAATACGCTCTATGGTGATGAAAACCCCCCTGACAACAGCCAAACAGATCAAAAACACTCTCCTGGATGCAGGTGTGGATGTGCCATAGTCTACCATACGTAGAAGACTACACCAGCAGGACTACAGAGGTTACACTACAAGATGCAAACCACTGATAAGCCTGAAGAACAGAAAGGCGAGATTACAGTTTGTTAAAAAGCACCTAAAAGAGCCCCAAGAGTTCTGGAACAAAGTCTTGTGGACAGATGAGACAAAGATTAACATGTACCAGAGTGATGGAAAGAGGAAAGTGTGAAGAAAAAAAGGAAATGCCCATGATCCAAAGCATACCACCTCATCCGTGAAAAAGGTGGAGAAGGTATTATGGCTTGGGCCTGTATGGCTGCCAGTGGAACCGGCTCACTTGTCTTCATTGGTGATGTGACTGCAGACAGAAGTAGAACAATGAATTCTGAAGTCTACAGAAATATTTTATCTGCTCAGATAAAACCAAACTCATTGGATGGCACTTCATCATGCAACAAGACAATGACCCGAAACATACTGCTGGAGTAACGAAGGGGTTTTTGATGGCCTAAAAGTGGAAAATCCTTGACTGGCCGAGTCAATCACCAGATCTGAATCCAATTGAACATGCATTTTACATGCTGAAGAGGAGACTGAAGGCAAAAAGTCCCCGAAACAAGCAGGAACTGAAGATGGCTGCAGTACAGGCCTGGCAGAGCATCACCAGGGAAGATACCCAGCGTCTGGTGATGTCTATGCGTCGCAGACTTCAAGCAGTCATTGCATGCAAAGGATATGCGACCAAATATTAAAAATGATTACTTTATTCTACATTGTTAAACTGTCCAATAATTTTTGATGCCCGAAAATGGGGGGGACCAAGCACAAAAGGTTCTATAATTTCTAAACAGTTCATCCGATATGTATGAAAATACCGTCAAATTAAAGCTGACAGTCTGCACTCCAATCTCATTGTCATTGTATCCTTCCAAACTCAAAGTGCTAGAGTACAGAACCAAAATAACAAACAATGTGTCACTGTCCAATGAATTATGGTGCTCACTGTATCTCTCCCCAACGCCTATTCCCTAATGCCTGTTAAGGTTAGGGTTACTAACAGTAACACCTGTTCCCTAGCACAGTGAGGATTGAGTATGTTTATGTTGGGAATCCAGTGGTTTTAACAGCTACCACCCTCGTTCATAACTCTGAAAACCGACCACAAGTGTATCAACAGCTCACTTGTCCAACATAGGAAATATATTTATTTGATTTAATTTGATAATTATTTTTAAAGGTCTTAATTATCAGTTAAATTGCTGAATTTGTTGATGAGCATAGCAACCTGTTGGGTCTGTAGCTTATTCTTCTGCCTAGTTGGCTTTGCAGATGTTAGGCCAGAATAGTGTTCACTGTTCTCGGCTAGAAATAGCTGTACAAAATAAGTATTGTACCTTACTGAACACGTGTTTAGCAGTTGTCTACGACCATGAAATGCACTTTTTTGTACGTCGCTTTGGATGAAAGCGTCTGCCAAATGAATGTAATGTAATGTAATGGGTCAACCTGTATCAAAGTATACAACTCACAAGCAGATTAAAATTAAGAAATGTATTAAGTTAATAAGTTACAAAAAATGTATTCTGTGTCAAACTACCTTAACAAATACCAAATGCTGCAGACATGGACAGGTGACAGTCACAAAGGAAATAATGAAGGAAAATACCAAACTACAACTTGTTAAGAGGTAGCTCAGCTATTGAATACCCCCAAAATAAGTTATATTCTGCTTCTAACAACAGAGGTGATATTTGTAGCCAAATAATTGTGAAATCCAGACAGCTGTACTCCACACCTCCATACCTTCAGGAAAAATATTTTCCATGTAACAAAACCAGTTCCTAAACAACCATTTTCTATATAGAAATTAGAACTTCTATCAGTGATGTCAATTAAATGTCAGAGATTGCATTCATACTTAAAATGAAAAGGAATATGATCTTGGTGCATTCTGTAGCCATGATGGGTCCCTGACCCCAATAATTCAGGTGTGCTGTGTCTTCAAGTAATAAAATAATAAAACTTTCAAAGGAGGGAAAACTCCAGTGAACTTTTTTTCTGCCTGTTGAGGGGAGGGGGAGAAAAGCAGACCCCTCCTGTTGTGTCTTCTTAGAGATCTCATACAGCTATACATTTCTGAAGAAAAACAAAGTGTCATAGTTATATAACACTAATCATTGTTATTAGAGAAAAGATAGTTCTTTTGCTAGCTAGCAAGAGAGATACATAATTGCTAATGAGAAATATAGATGGATAGATCACTAGCTGGCTATATAGTGGGAGAGATACATAGATTGCTTGTTTTGAGAGAAATAGATCACTGGTGAGCTTGCAAAAGAGATTTATTGCTAATTAGCTAGCAAGCGAGATAGGTAGATTTCTAGCAAGCTGCAAAAGAAACAGGTAGATTGCTGGTGTAAGTGACAGTACAGCTGCTAACTTTCCAAACTTTCCAAGCAAAGTTTCAAACTCTGCTACCTTGTCATCCTTCTACGAGAACCTTCAAAATTATGTTTACAATCTGATTTCACCAACAGCAAATACAAATTACGAAAGCAAGACTCGTTTTATTTGAATCGGTTGAAACACCAAAATGGTCAAAAATTCAGTTTTGACATAAAACCTTATTTATCTGATACACCGTTGTACAGCCACCGATATACAGCCAATGCAGTCTGATTGGCTATCGGTGGGCAATGCCCCAGGCAATTTTTCTCTGGCCCCATCAGCCCAGTTGTTGGGATAACTGGCTGTCTCTCAGTTTTAGGGGAAATTATCACCAAGTTTGGCTTGGTTATTTCCTTAATTTACAGCATTCATTGATTGCAGATGTCGAATAATCTGTGTACCTGTCTTTATGGAGGCAGTGTAGTGGCTTATAATAATTGATAATATCAGAATTATGGTGCTTTGTTTATATGATATGTTTCTTTTTAAAGTGTTTTGATTTATAATATTACTCTCTCCTTTCCAGCTTGGCTATACTCCTCTCATAGTTGCTTGTCACTATGGTAATGTGAAGATGGTGAACTTCTTATTGCAGCATGGTGCCAACATCAATGCAAAAACAAAGGTATGTGTGTGTGTGGCAGTATGTGTTTGTGTGGCAGTGTGTGTGTGTGCTTTTCTCCTCCATACATAGCGTTGTGCATTTCTGAAAAAAATGCAACTATTGTCTCATCCTTCCATAGAATATTTTCCCAGAAGCATTGTGAAATGTCCAGGTGGTCTTTGGCAGCAGTGTTTTTTGGAGAGAAGTGGTTTTTTCAATGGTGTCCTCCTCCTTCTTGCTTAGTGGTTTTCTTATAGTGGACACATGAACAGAGACTTTAGTAAGTTCAAAAGATTTCTGCAGGTCCTTTACTGTTACTGCAAAGCTATTTTTGACTTCCTTCAGCATTGCATGCTGCACTCTTGCTATGATCTTTGCAGGATGTCCTTCCTAGGGAGAGTAGCCAGCCTCAATTTGTAGACAGCTTGTGTTATTGTGGATTGATGTACACCCAAGCCTTTAGAAATGCTGTTGAAGCCTTTTCCAGCTTTATGCATCTCTTCTCTTCTTCTAAGGCCCTCTGAAAATTGTTTTGATCAGGGCATGGTTCACATGAACAGAAGCGTCTTGAGAAGAGCAGGCTCTGTCAGTAACCAAACTTTGTGAGCCTTTTTCATAGGACAGGGCACCTCCAACTCATACCTCCAATCCCATCTGATTGATTGGAACACCTATTTCCAACATAGACTGTGAATGATAAAGATGCATTAGTATTGACAAGAAGTACAATTATTTGTTTACTGTTAGTTTAAGTAGACTGAGTTGATCTATTATTGTGGCTTATATGTGGCTTAGACCACATTTAATAAGTAATTAATGCAGAAATCCAAGTAATTCCAAAGGGTTCACAAACTTTTTCTTGCAACTGTATATGGTGAGTGGTTTATGGGGAGGGATGTATGGTGTGGTATATGGTGAGTGGTGTATGGAGAGAACTGTATAGTTGTTTATGCTGAGTGGTATATGGAGAGGGATGTATAGTGTGGTATATTTTGAGTGGTGTATGGTGAGTGGTATATTCTGAGTGCTGTATGGTGAGTGGTATATGGTGGGTGGTGTATGGAGAGGACTGTATAGTGCTATATGCTGAGTGGTATATTCTGAGTGCTGTATGGTGAGTGGTATATGGTGAGTGGTGTATGGAGAGGGATGTACAGTGTGGTATATGCTCAGTGGTATATGGAGAGGGATGTATAGTGTGGTATATGGTGAGTGGTGTATGGTGAGTGGTATATTCTGAGTGCTGTATGGTGAGTGGTATATGGTGGGTGGTGTATGGAGAGGACTGTATAGTGCTATATGCTGAGTGGTATATTCTGAGTGCTGTATGGTGAGTGGTATATGGTGAGTGGTGTGTGGAGAGGGATGTACAGTGTGGTATATGCTGAGTGGTATATGGAGAGGGATGTATAGTGTGGTATATGGTGAGTGCTGTATGGTGAGTGGTATATGGTGAGTGGTGTATGGAGAGGGATGTACAGTGTGGTATATGCTGAGTGGTATATGGAGAGGGATGTATAGTGTGTTATATGGTGAGTGCTGTATGGTGAGTGGTATATGGTGAGTGGTGTATGGAGAGGACTGTATAGTGGTATATGCTGAGTTGTATAACTTTGGTAGATAATGGTTTTATACTGACTGTATCTCTCTTCAGAGTGGCTACACTCCCCTTCACCAGGCAGCACAGCAGGGGAACACTCACATCATCAACATCTTACTACAGCATGGAGCAGAACCCAACACTGTGACTGTGGTGAGACACACACACACACACACACACACACACGTATACAAATGCACACACACACACACACATATACAAACACACACACACACACACACATATACAAATACACACACACACACGTATACAAATACACACACACATACACAAATACACACGAACACGTATACAAATAGACACACACACACACGTATACAAATGCACACACACACACACACACAAACACACACACACACGTATACAAATGCACACACACAAACACACACACACACACACACACGTATACAAATACACACACACACATATATACAAATACACACACACACATATACAAATACACACGCACATATATACAAATACACACACACACACGTATACAAATACACACGCACATATATACAAATACACACACACGTACACAAATACACACACACGTATACAAAGACACACACACACACGTATACAAATACACACATACAAATACATACACACTCACCTATAAAACACACACGTATAAAATACACACACACACACACATATACAAATACACACGCACACGTATACAAATACACACACACACACACACACGTATACAAATACACACATGTATATACAAATACACACATACACACACATATACAAATAGGCATACACACATAAAAACACACACACAGGTATAAAAATACATACAAATACACACACACAAATGTGTACAAATACACACACGCACACACACATACAAATACACACACATATACAAATAGGCGCACACACACACACATATACAAATACGCATACACACACATGCACGTGTGTTTGATGCTCCTCCATGTTTTCTCAGAATGGAAACACAGCACTGGACATTTCTCGTCGTCTGGGATATATCTCTGTGGTTGACACTCTGAAAGTGGTGACAGAGGAGGTCATCACCACCACGACCGTGAGTAACCAGTGAGAATGCTCAACCCCTGGAAAGCATTATTTCACATCTCTAAGTGTTTCTGGCGTACCGCTGAGCGAACATCCTATCAGGGGTGTGTTTGGGTATTTCTCTAGTGAGTGTGTCCTGTTTCTGAGCCACAATTGGGTAGATTCTACAGTGGGTGCATCCTTTTAGTGAGCCATGATAGGGTAGATTCTACAGTGGGTGTGTCCTTTTAGTGAACCATGATTGGGTAGATTCTACAGTGGGTGCGTCCTGTTAATCAGCCATGATTGGGTAGATTCTACAGTGGGTGTGTCCTGTTAGTCAGCCATGATTGGGTAGATTCTGCAGTGGGTGCGTCCTGTTAGTCAGCCATGATTGGGTAGATTCTGCAGTGGATGTGTCCAAGGGCTGGGCAGTATACCAGCATGATACAGCGCCATGATAGGGATTTTGGATATTGTGGTTTCCATGGGAAAGTGTTTCATTAAAAATTTTTATTGTGGTACTTTTGTGGTGGTACGTTTACTTCAAACAGAGGACCGGAGTAAAATCGAAGGCTGGGAATCATCGTTGTGTTTGCCTGTCCTAGCATGGCAGCTGAGCATGAAACGTTCCAATTCCAACTCGCCCTCGCTAGCTAATGTAGTCAAATGTTCGCCAGCTGACTAGCACTAACAGTAAAATGTCAGTGATAATGTTATTCTGAAACAGAAATTATAGTTCACACTTTTCTTAACTGGCTTGCTAGGGGTATGTATAACAAAATTCAGCAATTCAAAACAGTATATGCATTCATTTTATCAAATACCATTTGAAGCACAGCATCCAGACAGCTATCTTGTGCAAAATATAACAAAAGATTGAACTTTTCAAGCTGGCATTATAGCTAACCATTATCAGTTGCATTATGAAATTATACCCCTTGGCCACATTATAGTCCTGTGTGTTAAAACAATAAAATTTTATGTTGTTTTATGTAAATTGTCTGCTAAAGACATTTTCCACAAAGGTGGTGTGTCCTGTTTGTGGGCTATGATTGGCGCAGTGCTGCAGTAGGTGTGTCCTCTTCGATGCAGACGGTGACAGAGAAGCACAAGCTGAACGTGCCTGAGACCATGACTGAGGTTCTGGAGGTTTCTGATGAGGAAGGTAAGGTCACTGATGGCCAGTGTTGGAGAAGGTGTGTGTGTGTGTGTGTGTGTGTGTGCATTGAGGAAATGCCTGTGAGGTGTTGCACTTGGTGGTTTCAGGCTGTGACCTTTGCCCTCCCTGTTTCCCAGGTGAGGACACGATGACAGGGGAAGGGGGTGAGTATCTGCGAGCCGAGGACCTGAGGGAGCTGGGCGATGACTCCTTACCTGGCCATTACCTGGAGGGGATGAGCTACCTGCGTTTTAGTCTAGATGCTGTGCGCTCTGACAGGTGGGTTAACCTGCACCCCAGCACCCACCTGTCCTTTACCACCCCCTCCAGCCCTCCCCCTGCAGCCCCCCCCTCCAGCCCTCCCCCTGCAGCCCCCCCTGCAGCCCCCCTGCAGCCCCCCTCCCTCCAGTCCTCCCCCTGCAGCCCCCCCTCCAGCCCTCCCCCTGCAGCCCCCCCTGCAGCCCCCCTGCAGCTCCCCGCCCCCTCCAGTCCTCCCCCATGCAGCTCCCCCCCCTCTCCAGCCCTCCCCCTGCAGCCCCCCCCCCTCCAACCCTCCCCCTGCAGCCCCCCCCCTCCAACCCTCCCCCTGCAGCTCTCCCTCCAGCCCTCCCCCTGCAGCCCCCCCCCCCTCCAGCCCTCCCCCTGCAGCCCCCCTCCCTCCAGTCTGCCCCCCTGCAGCTGCAGCAGCCCCCCACCCCTGCAGCCCCCAGCTACACCCCCTCTCGTGTCTGTTACAGACCCCCCATTACAGCCCACTCACTGAACATGATTTCTGATCCCCTGGGCACTGAACATATTCCTGAGATACAAACTGGAAAAACTTTACTCCTTTCTGCTCATTCAACACAATGCACATTCATAGTGTGGTTGACCTCTGCCACTCTGCTCCTATCAGGAAGTTACACCCCACACCCTCCTGTTAATACCCTGCGGTTTCTCCCTCTCACCACTTCCTCCATGCCAACCCTAATCCCCCCTTACCCCTCCCACTCATTGTTTCCATGGCAATTTTCCACTAGCCTACGATCCTTCAGTTCTGACAGGTCCCACACCACACCACGGCATGCTGGATATCTGCGGAAGGATGGCAACCTCATTGAGGCCACTGCCAGCAGCCAACAGGTGGGTTTACATGCATCTCATGGGCATGTGACTGTCCCTACTTTTAATAAATGTTTAGGTGGGGTATGACCGAGTGTGGAAAGAATACCTGATACCTAAAGGCAGGATATCTATATATATCATAGGAGTTCACATAAACATAATATCTGTATTGAACAATATGCTGTCATGCATTATTATCTATATTTTGGCGTGCTTACATTGAGGGTCATTCTATAAGTTCTGCTTTAGCTGAGATGACAAATGAGTAGCTAACACAAATGGATAAAAGGTGCATACTTGCTGTTGATGGTACAAAAAGCAAGTTCTGTAATATATGCAGATAATTCCACTTTATACAGTATAGCTGTCACAGGGCGTTGTGACACCCCTGGGAGAGAGAGGCAGGTCTCTGTGTGTACCATCGATTGCTGCATGGAGAGAGAGGGAGCGTACCCACAACAACATAAAATCAAATAAACAGCTTCACCCTTCCCCCTCACGGGTTCATACACCATGGGCAAAGACAATAAGCGAAAACAACAAACTAAAATTACAAAGTCAAAAGAAAGTAAAACGTCGCGACAGCTTTTCAGCTGGCTGCTCCTAGCTGGCCAGCTTTTCAGCTGGCTGCTCCTAGCTGGCCAGCTTTTCAGCTGGCTGCTCCTAGCTGGCCAGCTTTTCAGCTGATCAGCCTTGTCGCAGGTTTTCTTTCTTTGTCATGCACGCTGACAAACAAGACACAAAAACAAACACTTTCTCAGTGTGTGCTTCTGGAGAACACACCTTTAAGCACCTGGGATTATTATCTAATGCAGCAGAGGTTCGTGTGCTCTCTCCACTAGTAGGCGCCATGGAGACAAATCCGGATCTCTGCCAGACCTAATACTACAGTAGCATATGCAAGTGATGATCTGACCGAGGTCCTGAATAAAGACCAGATCAAGGACAAATCTGCTGCACTAATGGAACACAGTGTTAGAATGTGGCTGCACTAATGGAACACAGTGTTAGAATGTGGCTGCACTAATGGTTCTTCTTTGGGCTGGCAGATGGCATTGCTCTCTGTGCAGAAGGAGTCTTACCGTCTGAGCTGGGGTACCGAGAACCTGGACAACATTGCCCTGTCCTCCAGCCCCCTCCACTCTGGGTATGTACTACACCCTGTGGACATACACTACACCCTGCGGACACATACTACACCCTGGAGACACACACTACACCCTGTGGTCACATACTACACACTGCTGACACATACTACACCCTGCAGACACATACTACACCCTGCAGACACATACTACACCCTGCAGACACATACTACACACTGCTGACACACACTACACCCTGCAGACACATACTACACCCTGCAGACACACACTACACCCTGCAGACACACACTACACACTGCAGACACACACTACACACTGCAGACACACACTATACCCTGCAGACAGACAGTACACCCTGCAGACAGACAGTACACCCTGCAGACACACACTACACACTGCAGACACACACTACACACTGCAGACACACACTACACCCTGCAGACACACTCTACTCCCTGCAGACACACTCTACTCCCTGCTGACACACTCTACTCCCTGCTGACACACTCTACTCCCTGCAGACACATACTATACCCTGCAGACAGACAGTACACCCTGCAGACAGACAGTACACCCTGCAGACACACACTACACACTGCAGACACACACTACACACTGCAGACACACACTACACCCTGCAGACACACTCTACTCCCTGCAGACACACTCTACTCCCTGCAGACACACTCTACTCCCTGCAGACACACTCTACTCCCTGCAGACACATTCTACTCCCTGCAGACACATTCTACTCCCTGCAGACACATTCTACTCCCTGCAGACACACACTACACACTGCTGACACACACTACACACTGCTGACACACACTACACACTGCTGACACACACTACACACTGCAGACACATTCTACACACTGCAGACACATTCTACACACTGCAGACACACACTACACACTGCTGACACATACTACACACTGCTGACACATACTACACCCTGCAGACACATGCTGGAAACTGCCAACATACACTTTGTAGTGCAAACACAAACTGCACTGCAGACAAATGCTATGCCCTGTGCACTATGCCAAATCCTCTGTGCACTGCAGAGGCTTTTTTGCATATGATTTCTCTGTCCTCATGTTCTGTAAATAGTCTTGGCCTCCGTGGGTTTCTATGATTGGTTGATCCTTCACTCTTGATTCTCTTTGATTGGTCATTCCCTCTCTCTTTCTTCATTGTTCTCAGACGCTCCTCCCCGTGCTTGGATCAAGACAATAGCAGGTGATACTCTGCACCTCTTCCTGTCTGCCTCCCTGTGTTTCTCAATGTACTTGTGTGTTTTTGTGGTCTTGTGAACTCGTGTGACATCATATTTAAAGACCCAAATCCTATTCCAAAAGCAAGAATGCAAAAAAATAAGAACAGATAAAGAAGTGGTCTTAGTTCCCTTCAAAAATCGAGGATGCATCGGATGCATTCTTGCCCAAAGAAAACTGACCCAGTATCCCACCATTCATTGCACAATGGCAGACGAGATGAACCAAGCCATAGGGTCAAGCTCACAACAAATATTTTTCACCAAAATCTCTCATTTCACCAATAAATGTTACAAAAATCTTTATAAGAATGAAAATGAGGTGAGAAATATGTGCTATAATTGCTGAATTTCTGCTCATTATAACAATACAACGTATAACTAAAAACATTTAGTTTGGCTCACCCAACTCGTAGAGTCAACCGAGTTGAGTCGATTACCTTAGAGTAGTATTAAACTTTTTTAGTTCTCATTACACCAATAAATGTAACTGTAGTCATTTGTCTTTAGAGAAATTGGTATGAAGATGTAATGAAATATATGGGTGGAGGCATGTGTTTGATTTCTGATCTAGGGAGAGTGAAGGCCAACTTGTTGTTCGGTATGATTTGCACTCCATCGCCTCTGTCTGTCCGGCAGCTTCCTGGTCAGCTTCATGGTGGACGCAAGGGGCGGAGCCATGCGGGGGTGTCGCCATCATGGCCTCCGCATCATCATTCCGCCACGAAAGTGCTCCGCCCCCACACGCGTGACCTGCCGTCTGGTGAAACGGCACCGCGTGGCCACCATGCCCCCCCTGGTGGAAGGAGATGGACCAGCCGGCCGGCTCATTGAGATAGGGCCTACTGGAGCTCAGTTCCTTGGGTAAGAGACACCAGCTCATTACAGAGAGAGCGAGAGAGAGAGTGGCTCACTACTGGGAGAGAGAGAGAGGTTCACTACTGGAAGAAAGAGAGAGAAAGGGAGAGAGGGAGAGAGAGAGAGGAAAAAGGGAGAGAGGGAGAATGGCTCACTACTGGGAGAGAGGGAGAGAAAGGGAGAGAAGGAGAGAGAGACTGGCTCACTATGGAAAGAGACAGAGAGAGAGAAAGAAAGGTATAAAGGGAGGGAGGGAGGTAGAGAGAGAGAGGGAGGGAGGAAGGGAAAGAGAGATGGAACAGCTCACTACAGGGAGAATAAGAGAATCCCCCACTATCCCCCACTTGTTTGAGGGGAAGGAGAAGCCATTACTCCTGAATGCCCACAAGTGTCCTACTTCAGTCACAAAGCAGTATAAAATACCACAGGTCTGCACGTTAACTCTGAACCTGTCAGGATAACTGTTAGCTGGCCTGCAATAATGTCAGTGCTGCTCTGTAATTGAAATGATTTTTTAACCTTTATTTAACACAGGGGATTCACTTGAGAGGACACTCTCTTTCAAAAGTGTGCCCTGTGTAGCAGGGGAAATAACTAAAACACAATAACAAGTGGCAATCTAATTACAACATTTCCCCATTCAACCTTTTCTGGCTGTGGTTACGGTTCCTAATCAGTACATTTTGTGACCACTGAAGAATCAGGAGGTAGATATATACAAGTGAACTGGCACTAAACAGCCACTAGGGGGAAGTATTTACCCATAATTTTAAAAGGAAAGTAACTTTAATAAATTGCCTATGCATGACACATTGGGGCCATGACGTGTCATTCTCAAACCACTGGGTGGCACTCCTGCTCTGTGATTGCCATCTTGAAAAACATCCCTCTCGGCCAGAAAGAAATGCTTAATCATGGGTGAAGATTAGCACTTAGTAAAAAAACTGACGTTGACATTGCCCTTGCTTTCTAAGGGTGTGAGAGTACCCAAATTATTCCAGGAAAAAATACTTTACACCATTTCAGAATCACCAGTACCCATCACTGTAGGAACACTGATATTGGTTTTTGTTCAATACCTGCAGTTCTTAGAATTTCCTGAACAGTTGGAGAACATTCACATCCTGTTCCCAACAATACATCAAACTCCATGAAATGTTACTGGATGCATGTTAGAGATCAGTGTGTTGAGGGTCTTCCTCCAGCAGGTGTGTGTTGAGGGTCTTTCTCATTGATGTTGTTTCTTCCCTAATGCTGCTATGGACACTCTTAGTAAACTACACCTGCCCACTGCCCCCCCTCCACTGAATGAGGGGGAGAGTTTGGTTACCCGAATCCTTCAGCTGGGGCCACCAGGGACTCGATTCCTGGGGTAGGAGAGCCGTAACAACCCCTCTACCATTCCAGCCCCCTCCTCCACCTGTACACCCTCCTCCCCTCCCGTCATACCACCACATCATCCTCCACCTCTCCTCCCTTCCAACTCACTACCCCTCCACTCCCCCTCCTACGACCTCCACCTGTATACCCTCCACCCTCCACTCTGTATTGCTGCTGGCAGTGTGTGGAGTGGATGTGGCCATGGCAGTGTTGGTGTGTATTTATGGGGGGTGTGGGCATGGGGGTGACGGTGTTGTGTGTGTTGATGGTGTTGTGAGCAGTGACGATGTTGTGTTCATTGGTGTTGTGTGAGGTGACGATGTTGTATGCGGTGACAGTGCTGTGTGCATTGGTGTTCTGTACAGTGACGGTATTGTGTGAGCTGGCGGTGTTGTGTGCGGTGATGGTGTTGTGTGAGGTGACAGTGTTGTGTACAGTGACGGTGCTGTATGAGCTGACGGTGTTGTGTACAGTGACGTATTGTGTACAGTGACGTATTGTGTGAGGTGACGGTGTTGTGTACAGTGACGGTGTTGTGTGAGGTGACGATGTTGTGTGCGGTGATGGTGTTGTGTGAGGTGACAGTGTTGTGTACAGTGACGGTGCTGTATGAGCTGACGGTGTTGTGTACAGTGACGTATTGTGTACAGTGACGATGTTGTGTGCGGTGATGGTGTTGTGTGAGGTGACAGTGTTAGTGTTGTGTACAGTGACGGTGCTGTATGAGCTGACGGTGTTGTGTACAGTGACGTATTGTGTACGGTGACGTATTGTGTGAGGTGACGGTGTTGTGTGAGGTGACGATGTTGTGTGCGGTGATGGTGTTGTGTGAGGTGACGGTGTTGTGTACAGTGACGGTGTTGTGTGAGGTGACGGTGTTGTGTACAGTGACGGTGCTGTATGAGCTGACGGTGTTGTGTACAGTGACGTATTGTGTGAGGTGACTGTGTTGTGTACAGTGACGGTGTTGTGTGAGGTGACGATGTTGTATGCGGTGACAGTGCTGTGTGCATTGGTGTTGTGTACAGTGACGATGTTGTGTGAGGTGACGGTGTTGTGTGCGGTGATGGTGTTGTGAGCAGTGACGATGTTGTGTTCATTGGTTTTGTGTGAGGTGACGATGTTGTAGCGGTGACAGTGCTGTGTGCATTGGTGTTGTGTACAGTGACGTATTGTGTACAGTGACGTATTGTGTGAGGTGACGGTGTTGTGTACAGTGACGGTGTTGTGTGAGGTGACGATGTTGTATGCGGTGACAGTGCTGTGTGCATTGGTGTTGTGTACAGTGACGGTGTTGTGTGAGGTGACGGTGTTGTGTGTGTTGATGGTGTTGTGAGCAGTGACGATGTTGTGTTCATTGGTGTTGTGTGAGGTGACGATGTTGTATGCGGTGACAGTGCTGTGTGCATTGGTGTTGTGTACAGTGACGGTATTGTGTGAGCTGGCGGTGTTGTGTGCGGTGATGGTGTTGTGTGAGGTGACAGTGTTGTGTACAGTGACGGTGCTGTATGAGCTGACGGTGTTGTGTACAGTGACGTATTGTGTACAGTGACGTATTGTGTGAGGTGACGGTGTTGTGTACAGTGACGGTGTTGTGTGAGGTGATGGTGTTGTGTGAGGTGACAGTGTTGTGTACAGTGACGGTGCTGTATGAGCTGAAGGTGTTGTGTACAGTGACGTATTGTGTACAGTGACGATGTTGTGTGCGGTGATGGTGTTGTGTGAGGTGACAGTGTTAGTGTTGTGTACAGTGACGGTGCTGTATGAGCTGACGGTGTTGTGTACAGTGACGTATTGTGTGAGGTGACGGTGTTGTGTACAGTGACGGTATTGTGTGAGGTGACGGTGTTATATGAGATGACGGTGTTGTGTATGGTGATGGTGTTGTGTGCGGTGACGGTGTTGTGTACAGTGACGGTGTTGTGTGAGGTGACGGTGTTGTGTGCGGTGACAGTGTTATGTACGGTGATGGTGTTGTGTGCAGTGACGGTATTGTGTGAGGTGATGGTGTTGTGTGCAGTGACGATGCTGTATGAGCTGACGGTGTTGTGTGAGATGACGGTGTTGTATGCGGTGATGGTGTTGTGTGCGGTGATGGTGTTGTGTACAGTGACGGTGCTGTTTTAGCTGACGGTGGTGTGTATGGTGACGGTGCTGTATAAGCTGATGGTGTTGTGTGTGGTGACGGTGCTGTATAAGCTGACGGTGTTGTGTGTGGTGACGGTGCTGTATAAGCTGACGGTGTTGTGTACAGTGACGGTGCTGTATGAGCTGACGGTGTTGTGTACAGTGACGTATTGTGTACAGTGACGTATTGTGTGAGGTGACGGTGTTGTGTACAGTGACGGTGTTGTGTGAGGTGACGATGTTGTGTGCGGTGATGGTGTTGTGTGAGGTGACAGTGTTGTGTACAGTGACGGTGCTGTATGAGCTGAAGGTGTTGTGTACAGTGACGTATTGTGTACAGTGACGATGTTGTGTGCGGTGATGGTGTTGTGTGAGGTGACAGTGTTAGTGTTGTGTACAGTGACGGTGCTGTATGAGCTGACGGTGTTGTGTACAGTGACGTATTGTGTGAGGTGACGGTGTTGTGTACAGTGACGGTATTGTGTGAGGTGACGGTGTTATATGAGATGACGGTGTTGTGTATGGTGATGGTGTTGTGTGCGGTGACGGTGTTGTGTACAGTGACGGTGTTGTGTGAGGTGACGGTGTTGTGTGCGGTGACAGTGTTATGTACGGTGATGGTGTTGTGTGCAGTGACGGTATTGTGTGAGGTGATGGTGTTGTGTGCAGTGACGATGCTGTATGAGCTGACGGTGTTGTGTGAGATGACGGTGTTGTATGCGGTGATGGTGTTGTGTGCGGTGATGGTGTTGTGTACAGTGACGGTGCTGTTTTAGCTGACGGTGGTGTGTATGGTGACGGTGCTGTATAAGCTGATGGTGTTGTGTGTGGTGACGGTGCTGTATAAGCTGACGGTGTTGTGTATGGTGACGGTGCTGTATAAGTAGAGAGGACAATCGAAAAATTTATTTCCAGAAATTAACATATATAACACATAAGTATTGTGATTAAAATACCAGTTTAGCCTTAAATTAACGTATTGTGAACAGCAATCGTACATATATGGAATATTAATGTGAACATATCACTGAACATTCGACTGTTTACATTTATGGGGTTCTGAACCAGTGACATCATAACTCTTACTGGTTGATTTTACGCGGTCATTTATGGCAGTTGGTTCTCTCAGAATTCTGACTGATAGCCAGGTCAGTATTTTCACCAGACACTTGATACATCCCGATTTATAACTTCAAAGTCCCAAGTCATTTGTGAATGGTTTAAATGGATTTTGAAAGTAGACACTTCATGCTACAAGCATGCTAAGGGATTTGAGTGTGCTGTGAAGTTTAGGTAGCAAACAACAAGGCTGAATCCTTCTGACGTAATTTACATAGCGACTATATGATCAGATCGCCTAGTTTCACTCACTACGGGCAAGCGGAATCGATAAGGTTTCAGAAAATATATAACTTTTAAAGATTTAATTCAATCTTCTACTGGGACTTTTGCCATTTATCGAGGGTGTGACAGAAAATTTCGGTGCCGCTGACTATAATCGAATGTTTTTCACATTTACCGTTCGATTGACCAAGTACCATTCAAAGTACATTTATATGGGTTAGTACTGTCAGATTGTGCTAGCTACTTCACATTAACCTTGTACGGCGATCAATAAAGGCTAACAGCACAGTACCACTTAATTCTAGTAACTTCTATCACCACTGTAATGAACTAAAAGAAGGTAACAAACGACCTTTTCTGTGAGAAATGTATTGTCAAGCTCACACGCATACACTGCTGGCGACATTCTAAAGCTTCGTTTTGCCCTCCCTAGTATAAGCTGACGGTGTTGTGTGTGGTGATGGTTTTGTGTACGGGATGGTGCTGTGTGCATTGGTGTTGTGTGTGGTGACGGTGTTGTGTGCAGTGACAGTGTTTTGTGAGGCGATGGTGTTGTGTGAGGTGACGGTGTTGTGTACGGAATGGTGCTGTGTGCATTGGTGTTGTGTGCGGTGAAGGTGTTGTGTGCGGTGATGGTGTTGGGTGAGGTGATGGTGTTGGGTGAGGTGACGGTGTTGGGTGAGGCGATGGTGTTGTGTGAGGTGACGGTGTTGTGTACGGGATGGTGCTGTGTGCATTGGTGTTGGGTGAGGTGATGGTGTTGTGTACAGCGACGGTGTTGGGTGAGGTGATGGTGTTGTGTATTGCACGTCAGGCCCGTGGTGGTTGAGATCCCACACTTTGCGGCGCTGCGAGGGGTGGAGCGGGAGCTGGTGATCCTGCGCAGCGAGACTGGGGAGAGCTGGAGAGAGCACCACTGTGAACACACCGAGGAGGACCTCAACCAGATCCTCAACGGCATGGACGAGGGTCCGCTCACACACGAAACACTCTGCAAACACACACTGCATCTGTAACTCACACGGCACGCTCTGTGCAAACACACGCTGCATTAGTGACTCACATCATGCTCTGTACATAGAACGCACAAAGCACACACTACACATACAACATGCAGCACACTCTATGCATGCAACACGCATAATGCATGCAGCATGTGTATCAAAACTTCTTTCCTGCTAGGCTAACCCACGGCACACTTATCTATATTAGCTTACTGCGCTAGGCTAACCCATGGCACACTTATCTATAGTAGCTTACTGCGCTAGGCTAAACCATGGCACACTTATCTATATTAGCTTACTGCGCTAGGCTAACCCATGGCACACTTATCTATATTAGCTTACTGCGCTAGGCTAACCCATGGCACACTTATCTATATTAGCTTACTGCGCTAGGCTAACCCATGGCACACTTATCTATAGTAGCTTACTGTGCTAGGCTAAACCATGGCACACTTATCTATATTAGCTTACTGCGCTAGGCTAACCCACAGCACACATCTATAGTACCTTGCTGTGCTAGGCTAAACCATGGCATTCTTATCTATAGTAGCTTACTGTCCTAGGCTAACCCATGGCACACTTATCTATTGTAGCTTACTGTGCTAGGCTAACCCATGGCATATGTATCTATATTAGCTTACTGCGCTAGGCTAACCCACAGCACACATCTATAGAAGCTTACTGTGCTAGGCTAACCTATGGCACACTTATCTATGGTAGCTTACTGTGCTAGGCTAACCCATGTTATTACTAGGCTACAAGATTCTTACTACATTATGTTGCATGTTAATGTGCAGAGCTGGATGCCCCAGAGGAGCTGGAGAGAAAGCGGATCTATCGCATCATCACGCGGGATTTCCCACAGTACTTTGCGGTGGTATCCCGGGTGCGGCAGGACAGCAGGCTGATGGGGCCGGAGGGGGGCGTGCTGAGCAGCAGTGTGGTGCCGCAGATCCAGGCCCACTTCCCTGAGGGAGCGCTGACAAAGCGCATCCGTGTGGGCCTGCAGGTACCCCATGCACGCGAGGACCTTCATTAGGGAGCAAGCATGTGTGTGACGACCGCATTATGAGGGAAGAAGGGCCTTCATTGGAGAGTATTGTGTGTGTGTGTGTGTGCGTGCATGCGTGGGCGTGTGCGTGTGCGCATGTGTATATGTGCCTTTGTGTGCAATAGCCATGTGTGTGTGTGCGCATGTGCATGTGAATGTGTGTGTATGTATGTGTGTGTGTTCACATGTGCATGTGCGTGGAATATCCTGCCAGGCAGAAACTCTGGGGATGTCCAAGACTAGGCTTGATATGGTGTTAGATAATACCTAGTCTTTATGTAAGCAGAGAACTAATTTAGTCAGGATAATGGCATTGTTGGGCTGAATGGCCTGTTCTCATCATTATGTTATGTTATGAATGTGCGGGTGAATGTGTGTATGTGTGTATGTGTTGGTGAGTGTATGTAGATTTAGGTGAGTGTGTGTATGTGTGGTTGTGTGTTCGGGTGTGTATGTGTAGGTGGGTGAGTGTGTGCAAGTAACGTAACGTAACATAAAACATAACATAACCTGTATCAAGCCTGTTTCTGCCTCTAGTATGTCACCTGGCAGGCTATACACATTGTCTACTCTTTGTGTGAAAAATGATTTCTAATGTCTGTACGGAATTCACCTTTTGTTTTGTCACAATTTTGTTAATGTCCCCTCATTCTACTAATAGTACTCAACCTGAATATCCTCTTGTAGTTCACTTTGTTAATCCCTGTTATGAATTTAAAAGGTGTATGTGTGTGGGTGAGTGAACGTTGTGTGTGTGAGTATGTGTAGGTGTGGGTGGGTTTGTGTGAGTGTATGTGAGTATGGGTGAGTCTAGGTGTGGGTGGGTTTGTCTGAGTGTGTGTAGGTGGGGTGTAGGTGTGGGTGGGTTTGTGTGAGTGTGTGTAGGTGGTAAATGGTAAATGGACTGCATTTATATAGCGCTTTTATCCAAAGCGCTTTACAATTGATGCCTCTCATTCGCCAGAGCAGTTAGGGGTTAGGTGTCTTGCTCAAGGACACTTCGACACACCCAGGGCGGGGTTTGAACCGGCAACCCACCGACTGCCAGACAATCGGTCTTACCTCCTGAGCTATGTCGCCCCTAGGTGGGGTGTAGGTGTGGGTGGGCGTTTGTGAGTATGTGTAGGTGTGGGTGGGTTTGTGTGAGTAGGTGGGTGTATTTGGATGTGTGAGTGTATGTAGGTGTGGATGAGTGTGTAGGTGTGCGTGTCGGTGTGACTATGCAGTAACTGTAACTGTGTGTCTCCATCATCCTTCCTCAGGCTCAGCCCATTGAAGTGGACCTGGTGAGGAGGATTCTGGGTAACAAGGCCACATTTGGTCCCATTATCACGCTGGAGCCCAGGAGGAGAAAGTTCCACAAACCCATCACCATGACGATCCCTGTCCCTAAGACCTCAGCTAATGAAGCAATGGCAAGAGGGTATGGGGGAGACATGCCCACTCTGCGTCTACTGTGCAGTATCACTGGTGGGTGACCCCCTACAGGCCATATTATGCTACTGCCACACACAATGGTACACTGTACTCTTCTACAGGCCACATTGTGTTATTGCCACATACCAGCATACTTCTCCATATTACCATGAACGTTGCAGGTGTAAAAGCACCACCATAGTACACTTCATTTTGTTTATTTTCAGGTGGCACCACTCCAGCCCAATGGGAGGACATAACAGGCAGTACACCGCTCACCTTCACAAATGACTGTGTGTCTTTCACCACTAATGTATCTGCAAGGTAACTCACTCACCAAATTGATTGATTGAATGGATTGCTTGATTTGTATTTTAGATTGATACTGATCAACCAATAGATAGAAGTGGTCTACTGAATGGATGGTTGACTGAGTGTTTTGGGTGGTTGGTTGGCTGATGAGGTGGTATTGTGAGTGCTTAGTTGAGGGGGTGATTTTGTGGGTGGTTTGGTGATGAGGTTAGTGTGGTTAGTTGAGGGGGTGATTTTGTGGGTGGTTTGGTGATGAGGTTAGTGTGGTTAGTTGAGGGGGTGATTTTGTGGGTGGTTTGGTGACGAGGTTAGTGTGGTTAGTTGAGGGGGTGATTTTGTGGGTGGTTTGGTGACGAGGTGATGGTGCTGTGGTTGGTTGGGTGATTGATGGTGTGGTGTCCCTGCAGGTTTTGGCTGGTGGACTGTTTGCAGGTACAGGAGTCGGTGGCTATCTCCTCTCAGGTGTACCGGGAGGTCATCTGTGTCCCATACATGGCCAAATTTGTCATATTTGCTAAAACTCTGGACTCCATTGAAGCCCGGCTCCGCTGCTTCTGCATGACCGATGACAAGATGGACAAAACC
The DNA here is from genome assembly GCF_013347855.1 of Anguilla anguilla. Lineage (NCBI taxonomy): Eukaryota > Metazoa > Chordata > Actinopteri > Anguilliformes > Anguillidae > Anguilla > Anguilla anguilla. The sequence continues at coordinate 66,035,014 of NC_049205.1, forward strand.
CTGGAGCAGCAGGAGAATTTCACTGAGGTGGCTCGCAGTCGTGATGTGGAGGTGAGTGGAGCAATAATGTGGAGGATAGTGGTGTTGGGGGTGAGTGATGTTAGGGTTCAGCTGTGTTGGGGTGTGTGCCAAAGTGATGTGGGGGTCAGTGGTACAGTTGTTAAGAGAGTGAAATTGTCTGAGTTTTTAAAGAACACACACTCTCCTTTCCTTTCTTTCGCTCTTCATCTCTCTCTCCTTTCCTTTGCTCACCTTCTGTCCTGCTCTCCAGGTTCTGGAGGGGAAGCCCATATATGCCGACTGCTTTGGGAACCTTGTCCCTCTGACTAAGAGTGGTCAGCAGCATCTCTTCAGCTTCTTTGCCTTCAAGGAGAACCGTCTGGCCCTGTTTGTTAAAGTCAGTACATTCACTCATTCACTCATATGGCCTGTTCATTAAAGTCAGTACATTCACTCATTCACTCATATGGCCTGTTCATTAAAGTCAATGCATTTACTCATTCACTCATATGGCCTGTTCACTAAAGTCAGTGCATTTACTCATTCACTCATATGGCCTGTTCATTAAAGTCAGTACATTCACTCATTCACTCATATGGCCTGTTCATTAAAGTCAGTACATTCACTCATTCACTCATATGGCCTGTTCATTAAAGTCAGTGCATTTACTCATTCACTCATATGGCCTGTTCATTAAAGTCAGTGCATTTAACTCATTCACTCATATGGCCTGTTCACTAAAGTCAGTGCATTTACTCATTCACTCATATGGCCTGTTCATTAAAGTCAGTGCATTTACTCATTCACTCATATGGCCTGTTCATTAAAGTCAGTGCATTTACTCATTCACTCATATGGCCTGTTCATTAAAGTCAGTGCATTTACTCATTCACTCATGTGGCCTGTTCATTAAGTACCACCTCAGATTTTAAATGCTGCAAGCGGGAATCTGAGCCACGCGTGTTTCTCTCTGATTTCAGGTTCGAGACAGCGCTCAGGAGCCCTGTGGTCGTTTGTCCTTCACAAAAGAGCCCAGAGCTTACCGAAGTGCCACCCACAAGGCTATCTGCAACCTGAACATCACACTCCCTGCATACTCAAAGGTAAGCACACCTGAACATCACACTCCCTGCATGCTCAAAATGAACTTGCTATGTTGAGTTTGTGAAGAGATATTGTATTGTTTGCGTTTACATTTAAAGCAAATTTAAGGAAGGACAAATGTTGAATTCATTTCATAGTGTTCATAGAAAATAACTTCAGTTTTTCTTTTTTCTCCTTGACCATGCCTGCTCTCCATTACCATGGTAACCCCCTATGGCTGACTCCTCCGTCTCCGTTTCCCTGCTACTGCACCTGAGAAGGACTGTGATTCAGATCAGGAAGCAGATCAGCAGGTATTCTGAGCCTGGTTTCTTGTTTGGGATAAAGACTTAGTTCTGTACTGCAATTTTGGATTAGTAATCAAACAATGCATATGTGGTTAAAGTGCAGATTCTCAGCATTTATTAAAAAGTATTTTTGATTTTTATACATGTTGGTTTCACTATGGAGAAATTACAGCATCTTTAATTCAACACCCCCCCCCCTCCATTTCAGGGCACCATAATATTTGGGACAGATAGCTGTACAGGTGGTTTTGATTTGTCGTGTGTGTTCAGTTACTTCCTTAGTGCAGGTAAAAGAGACTTTCAGTATCTAGTCTTGATTCAAGGCTTTTGGTTGCCTTTGGAGTCTTTTATTGGCATGTGTCAACATGAGGACCTGAGTAGTGTCAATGAAAATAAAGGAAGCCATTATGAGGCTGAATAATAAGAAGGAACTATCAGAGACATTGGCAAAACCTTAGGCTCACCGAAATCAACAGTTTGGAACATCATTACGAAGAAAGAGTGCACTGGTGAACTTAGGTTAAGGAAGATCTCTGCAGTCGATGACCAAAGAATTCTTCAATTCACAATGAAGACAAATCTGTGCGACAGATCAGAAACACTCGTAAGGAGACAGGCATGGATTTGTCAGTGACTACTGTTCGCAGAAAACATTATCAACAAAACTACAGAGACTACACTGAAAGATACAGGTCACAAAATAGGATGGCCAGTTTGCTAAGAAGCACCTAAAAGAGTAGAGTTCTGGAAAGAGGTCTTAAGGACAGGTGAGACCAAGATTCATGTGTAACAGAGAGCTGGCAAGAACAAAGTGTGGAGGCTAAAAGGAACTGTTCATTATCCTAACCACCCCCCCCCCCCCCCCCATCATCTGTGAAACATTGTGATTAGGGTGTAATGGTTTGGGCATGTATAGCTGCTACAGATACTGGCTCACTTGATGATGTAAGTGCTTGTAGCAGCAGAATGAATGTTTAAGTGTACAGAAGAATCTTATCTACTCAAGATAAAGCAGACTAAAGCAACTAAGGAGTTTTTGAAATCCAAAAACTAGAAAATTATTGACTGCCCAAGTCAGCCACTTGATCTGAATCTGACTGAAAATGCGTTTCATATGCTGAAGAGAAAATGCAAGCCACCTTGTCCCCAAAACAGGCAGAAGCTGAAGATGGCTGCAGTACAGACCTGGCAGAGTATCACCAGAGAAGATTCTCAGTACTTGGTGATATCTATGGGTCACAGATTTTCAAGCATGCGTAGCATATGCAACAAAGTAGTAAACATGACAACTTTAATTTACATAACATTGATATGTCCAAAACACTATGGAGCCCTGAAATGGGTCAGATAATGGGGCTATATATTAAAAGTGCTGTAATATCTACGCGACGAAACCAAACTGTATAAAAATACCCTTTAAGAAAAGGTAAGAATCTGCACTTTAACCACATGTAAATAGTTTGATTACAAATCTAAAATTGTGGAGTACAGAGCCAAATCAAAAAATGTATTTGTCCCAGACATTATGGAGGGCACTGTATATGTACAAACAGACATCACTGATGCATCAAGTAAGATTAAAATATGCGGTGATCCTGCCGTGGCTTTGGCCAGAATCATGTTTACACTGGTACAGATTTATTCATGTCTTGTTATAGCAGGAACATCAGAGTGTATTTTGAGGATTTGATGTTTAATATGCAATATTATTTTTATTTCTTTTCTTGCAGATTGACAGGATACATGAAAAATGTAAGATGTGGTCTGCTTTTATACGGTCCATTGAATATGAATAATTACCATATTTTCACTTGGATTTCAAATTTATTTGCATTCAACACATTGGTTTACATTTACATTTCCAATTTACAACAATTAGCCTTGCATGTGTGTAATTCGGCAAATATGGATAACATAATGACATGCATGACCCATTAAAATCAATCCCAAAGTGTTCTGCTGTATCTGTCCTGACCTGCCACATTTTAAAACCTTGTACAGCTATGTGTTTGTCTCATTAAAATATATTAACATGCACCTACCCCACCCCCAGTAAGGGACTCACTCTGAGGCTCTAACTCAGCCCTAAAATGACTGTAGATGTGGCACACACCCTCAGACCTGTCCACCCCACTTCTGAGAGACGAAAAACCCTCCAGCCTGAGTCTCACGCACACAACCATCCAGCCTGAGTCTCAGGCACACACAACCCTCCAGCCTGAGTCTCAGACCCACACACAACCCTCCAGCCTGAGTCTCAAACACACAACCCTCCAGCCTGAGTCTCACACAGACACAACTCTCCAGCCTGAGTCTCAGACACACACAACCCTCCAGCCTGAGTCTCAGACACACACAACCCTCCAGCCTGAGTCTCAGACCCACACACAACCCTCCAGCCTGAGTCTCAGGCACACACACAACCATCCAGCCTGAGTCTCAGGCACACACAACCCTCCAGCCTGAGTCTCAGGCACACGCACAACCATCTAGCCTGAGTCTCAGGCACACACAACCCTCCAGCCTGAGTCTCAGGCACACACAACCCTCCAGCCTGAGTCTCAGACACACACACAACCATCCAGCCTGAGTCTCAGGCACACACAACCCTCCAGCCTGAGTCTCAGGCACACACAACCCTCCAGCCTGAGTCTCAGAAACACACACAACCATCCAGCCTGAGTCTCAGGCACACACAACCCTCCAGCCTGAGTCTCAGGCACACGCACAACCATCTAGCCTGAGTCTCAGGCACACACAACCCTCCAGCCTGAGTCTCAGGCACACACAACCCTCCAGCCTGCGTCTCAGACACACAACCCTCCAGCCTGCGTCTCAGACACACAACCCTCCAGCCTGCGTCTCAGACACACAACCCTCTAGCCTGCGTCTCAGACACACAACCCTCCAGCCTGCGTCTCAGACACACAACCCTCCAGCCTGCGTCTCAGACACACAACCCTCCAGCCTGCGTCTCAGACACACAACCCTCCAGCCTGCGTCTCAGACACACAACCCTCCAGCCTGAGTCTCAGACACACAACCCTCCAGCCTGAGTCTCAGACATACAAACCCTCCAGCCTGAGTCTCAGACCCACACACAACCCTCCAGCCTGCGTCTCAGACACACAAACAACCCTCCAGCCTGCGTCTCAGACACACAACCCTCCAGCCTGCGTCTCAGACACACAAACAACCATCTAGCCTGAGTCTCAGGCACACACAACCCTCCAGCCTGAGTCTCAGACCCACACACAACCCTCCAGCCTGAGTCTCAAACACACAACCATCCAGCCTGAGTCTCACACAGACACAACTCTCCAGCCTGAGTCTCAGACACACACAACCCTCCAGCCTGAGTCTCAGACATGCACACAACCCTCCAGCCTGAGTCTCAGACATGCACACAACCCTCCAGCCTGAGTCTGACACACACACAACCCTCCAGCCTGAGTCTGACACACACACAACCCTCCAGCCTGAGTCTCAGACACACAACCCTCCAGCCTGAGTCTCAGACATACAAACCCTCCAGCCTGAGTCTCAGACCCACACACAACCCTCCAGCCTGCGTCTCAGACACACAAACAACCCTCCAGCCTGCGTCTCAGACACACAACCCTCCAGCCTGCGTCTCAGACACACAACCCTCCAGCCTGCATCTCAGACACACAACCCTCCAGCCTGCGTCTCAGACACACAACCCTCCAGCCTGCGTCTCAGACACACAACCCTCTAGCCTGAGTCTCAGACACACAACCCTCCAGCCTGCGTCTCAGACACACAACCCTCCAGCCTGAGTCTCAGACACACAACCCTCCAGCCTGCGTCTCAGACACACAACCCTCTAGCCTGAGTCTCAGACACACACAACCATCCAGCCTGCATCTCAGATACTTTCGCTTTTCACTTCGACGCAGTCATTCTCTAACTACCATCTCCTTTCGCAGCCATAATTTTACGAACTCATTCATAATGCATTATTGTGGTAAACACACCTTCCATTATGGATTTGTTTTCATCAGAAATTGTATACATTTGTAATGAATTTTTATTTCTAAATATGCATTTAAAATATTTAAAGGTGCAGTGTGTAGAATTTAGTGGCATCTAGCGGTGAGGTTGCAGATTGCAACCAACTGAATGCCCCCCCCCCCACCTCCCCTCACCCCTCCCTTTCCAACGACATAGGAGAAGCTACGGTGGCCTGTAAGTTCCAAAAATGATGTAATCGAGTAGCCAAGTGTCAAGTGATGAGGTTCCTTGATAGATTTATAAATTGTATTTAGTCTGTAAAACTATAGGTCATAGATTACAAGTAAGATAGCGATTATGATTGTTAATGGTTCCACATTGTGGTACCGTTTTATCGCTAACGTTAGCTGCTTTGCATGGTAAATCATAGAAAGACATGATGAGTCACAAAAACTATCACTACTAACTAATGCTTACATTACAGTGTGAAATATCCTCATTATAAAATACCACTAACCTATTTAAAGCCACTCAATTTCAAAAATAATGTATATAACCGAAATATTTTGAGCAGTAATACTTATATAATTGATTTATTGTCTCTGTCTCTATCTGCTTCTGTCTTACACCAGAAAACGATGTCAGCTAGGTGTATCAGCAAACATATGGATTAGCTATGCCCAGAAGTCCTCAATAATAATAGTATTTTCCAAGAAATTACTAAAAATCGTTGACAACATTTCGTTAGGTGCAGCGTCTTTTACTGCTACCACAGAGTGCGTAAGTGAGTGTGATAACAACATTTTTGATTACGCTGACCAATAAAATGCTATTCCTAAAGCAAAATTAGACACATTATACATCGTTAGAAAACTTATACTTTCACCTACTGAATAAATGGATTGTCAGTCAAGCCAGACTGTACTAAAAAGGGCGACAATGCCGTAATCAACACGTGTGGTATTACGCACAGCTATTTTGGAAGGTACCCAGGCATCACAAATGCACGTATTTCACAAACGAATTGTCCAAGACAATATGACCACACAGTCTCTTCTTTCTTCTTCTTCATCTTACAACGGCTGCATTCGTGCCACCCACCAAAATTAAAAACGCAAAAAAAAAAAAAAAACGTGAAAGGCCCTCGATCTAGAGCTGTTTGTCTGTTCTGGGCTACCCACGGTGGCGGCGCAACATGCCGGCCACCGTGGAAGCGGACCCACTCCCTATGTAGATATAAAGGGCTCATTCTAAGGTAATGAAAACACAACGATTCTTATTTTCATGGGATTATACACTAATTAAAACATACTTATGAATATTATTTTACATTCCGCTAGATGCCACTAAATTCTACGCACGGCACATTTTAATCTGTCTGAAATTGTACAGATTGCATTTTGAATGCGTTTGAGTGTCTTTGCATTAATACCCACCCTGACTCGTTCCTCATGTGAAGCATACATGATATTTTGTTTTTGCATGGAAATAACTTGACTTACACTGTGTGTGACTGTGTCAGAGTGCAAGTGTTTTGGATTTTGCAAAACACTGCTCTTTGGAATGCATTCATTCACTCACTAGATTGGCAGTGGTTATTTTCATTTTTTATTGTAGTTATTCCCTTTATTTTGCTTTATGTACATGGGGGTCTGCTGGAGGCAGCATAGGCTTTAGAACTGTCCTTTTTTGTCAGGAGCTTGAAAATTTTTTTATTTCTAATGATATTTTACTGTTAAATTCTTTGAAATTTGCTTTGAAGTCCCAAACTGACAGTTTATTGTCACCGTTTTATTTTGAAATACTACCTTATTCTGTAGATAGAAACTTTTATTATTTTACAATCTTGAGATGCCTTGTCTGTTTTTATGTATGACCTTGTTTCTCCTTGTGTAAAATTTGTGGTGCGTTTTTCATTAATTTGCTTTGGATTGCTTCTTGCTTTGGTATTTGTCCTGTGTGCAGAAGTTAAACATACTGAGTGCAAAAGCAAGTTATTTCCTGCTGAAATCATTCCCCTGTCTGTCATTCTATTTATTTTGTTTCTGCTGACATTGTGCCATCCAAAGCAAAGACCCCTAGAGAAAGACTCCCAGTTTGACCTCCCACCCTCCTGTTTGTAATCTTAATTCTTTCCTCATTACCTTTTAAATCAAATAGATTATACTGTTCTAATCCTGTTCACATTCTCCCAACCTCTTTTCCATTGGCATCTTGATTTTCCTTTTTTCTGAATGAATGTTTTCTAAATGGAAGATGAGAGTATGCAGCCCCTTCCCCAGCCAACTGCCTTACCTGGGCCAGACCTACTGTCTGAAGTGTCTGAGTTGAAACAGGACCTGATCAAAATGACAGTCATCCTGGCCTCAGAGCAAAAAGAGGTGCCATGCCCCACTGTTGGAGAGGCCCGGCAGCAGAGCCAGACAGGGGATGAGCCGGGGGAGCCTCTGCAGATTGTGGGAAAAGTCAAAGAAGATCTGGAAAAGGTTGATGAGATTCTGAGGGGAGGTTCATGTATGAGTATGGGGTCAGAAGATGCATCAGGACATGAGGAGGAAGGATGGGTCTTCCTCAGTGATGCAGAAATTGGAGAAGCCAAAAAAACAGCACTGTTTGAGATTCAGGAACCCCTCATGCAAGAAGTGAGAATAAACAAGGGGTCTGCCAGACCACAAATGGGCAAGGACATGAAAGGCATGGTCACACACCTGAGTGAAGACCTCCAACAGTACTTCACACAGCTGCCTGAGGCACACCGCCAGCTCCCAGAGGATGTGGTTGAAGAGAGGTTTGAAGAGGTCATTGTGAGCAGGGGGAAACAAGAAATCAAGTATACCAGTGGTGGAATCAGGAAGCCAGCTCGGAGGAAACTGAAAGAGAGGAGAGGCACTGATGAGCCTCACACACCTGGCTCTGAGTCAGATTTTCACAGGTTCAGCTCAGAGGAGTCTCTTCAGGGAGAAACCACTCTGAATTCTCCTCCAGTCAGGAGCCCTTTTGCACCTTCCCCAGGGGTTGAAGAGACCCCCATCGGCTCCATAAAGGACAAAGTGAAAGCACTTCAACAGAAAGTTGAAGAGGAGGAGAAAGGATGGAAGCAGAAGCATTCGCAGGTGAATGTGGAAAGCAGCTCCTCTTATATCACTGAGCAGCAAGCTCTTCCTAAATCCCCCAGGTCTCCCAGATCTCAGACTGAGAGGCTGGAAGAGACAATGTCTGTTCGAGAACTAATGAAAACATTCCAAACAGGGCAGGACCCTTCAAAGTGTAAGTCTGGGCTGTTTGAGCACAAAGCCATTACCACCACCACCACGGAAACAGAGCTCTTGAGCATAGCACATACAACTGAGCCAATAGATACCATGACAACTCTTCATTCACAGAGAGATGATTCTTTACTGGATGCTGGACATTTAGATGAATCACAGATCAGTCCAGATTGTATGTGTTCAGAGGACATCAGTGCCCTCATCAGAGCTGAACCAGAGGTCAACACTGAGTCCCAGCTATTCAGAAAAACAGGAGATGGTGAGGATAAAGACTCAACAACTGCTAATGAAGCCCCTGCCACTCAGTGTGACTTGGACTCTTCTGCAGCCAGAGGAGGAGCCAGCCGGGCTGACAAAGTTCAGGATGGATGTGTGGATATCAGGCAAGAGGGTGCCACAGACCCACTGAGCTTCAGCCTGGGTCAGCAAACCCCTAAGACCAGCAATGTTTTGAAAAATACAGGAGCTACTCATGATGGCAGCCTGTTTTTGGTAACATGTTCCACTGCTACAGGGTCAGAACAAGGCACCTGTCATGATCCAGCTACCTTAGATCTGCCTTTGGGACAGCAGGACCTACAGGCCCTCAGCCCCTCTGCTGAAAACCCTACGATAATTAGCCAGATGGACTCTCTGGAGGGCAGTCCCATTGTAGAAGACTCCTCTCACAGATCTCCAGACTCTATTGAGCCAAGCCCAACTAAGGAATCCCCTTGCCATGACTCATTAGAAAACAGCCCTGTTGATCAGGGTACAAAACCAAGCTTTACTGCGGTGGCAGAGCATACCATACCTGCTGGTCGGTTATTATCCAATAAACCAGACAGCACGCTGGACCCAGTGGGCACTAGACTGCTTAGAGACCCAGAAGGCAGTGCTGTTGATGATGATAGTTATGAACAGACCTCCCAAATTGAAAGTTCAGGCAAGACTCCTCTTTCACCTGATACCCCAAGTTCTGAGGAAGTGAGTTATGAAGTCACTCCAAAAACACCAGATCCACAAGCCCAGCCAGGATTCAGGAAACCAACTGTAATTCCTGAGGATGTTGAGGAGGAAGAAGATGATGCAGGAAGCAATGACCCTCAAAGGCAGTTCACACCGGAGGAGGAGATGTTCAAAATGGCTGCAAAAATTAAAACCTTTGATGAAATGGAACAAGATGCTAAAAGCAAATGGGAAAGTAGAAATGATGTAAAAACAGCAGACACCAATTCTGCTCCTGAGTCTGGAGAGGATAGGAGAGCAGTCTCAAAAGGCAGGAGCTCCTCGGAAAGTGACCCAGATATTAAAGACGAGGTTGACATTACTGATAAAGAGTACAGAGGAGAGAAAGAAGAATACCTGAAAGAAATCACAAAAGGTAAATTAGCTGATAGGGAAGAAAAGGCCTGGGATTCATGTACTGCTATGGAGAGCCAAGCAGAGAGCAGTGTGGTGCGTAAAATCACAGATAATCACAGAATACATTCCAAGACAATGGGCCAACATGAAGATTCCTTTGAAGACCTAAATGTTTCTTTCACTAGTTTGGAACAAACACAGCACAGATCAGAAATGCCCCTTTCTGTCTGTCTGGAAAACAAGGGTGAGGGACCTCTTAAAATGCAATCTATGGCAATTGTTGAAAATTCAGATTCATTGCAAGGCCTGGTTCCCTGGAGCACTGTGCAAGAGGATGATGATGCCTTTGAACTTGACCGACAGTCACAGGGAATGAGTCCTAATAGAACCCCAATGGAAGAGGCAACAATGGGAGGTCAGAACCCCTTCTTATTCCAGGAGGGGAAACTTTTTGAGATGACCAGAAGTGGTGCCATCGACATGACAAAGAGAAGCTTTGAGGATGAAGGCCAAGGCTTTGCCTTCTTTCAGATTGGAAAATGCCTCACAGAGGAGGCTCGAGAAGATCCTGTGGGATATGAGGCTTCTGAAGCAGATGCTACTCTATCACCTCAACAGACATTGATTTCATCAGATCCACTGATTAATGCAGCAGAAGTTTTGGCTGCAACAGAGGTACAACTTGAGCATGTTGATACTTCCGACTGGAGCCTCACAGAGACTAAAGTGGGTTCTCCAGATTCCACTGTAACACTTGTGAACACGGCTTTTTCAATGGTCACTAGATCCATCTATCCAGAACAGTCCTCAGACTCCTCACCAGAGGAGCAACTCTCTGTTGTCGAACTACCTTCACCTGCAGGGAAATCTCCACCCACACCTGCCGAGAAACCTGCAGAAGAATTACCTCTCTCACCTGGAAGGGAATCTGCCCCCACATGTGTAGAAGAGTTACCTCCCACACATTCTGAGGATTCTGTCCGCACATGTGTAGAAGAGTTACCTCCCATAGCTGCTGAAGAATCTGCTCCCATACCCCCCACACGTTCTGAGGAAACTGCCCCAGACTTTTGTGGTGGGGAATCAGAAATCCCATTAGAGCTGGCTTCCCCTATTGTGACTCACACTGACTTGCCTTCATCATCTGCATCTGTCACCCCTCATCTGCAGATCCAAACTGGAAAGGACATCAAAACCACCTCTAAAATATCTTTCAAAGCTTCTTCAGTCAAATCTCAGGCTGGTTACAGCTCAGTGAGGCGTGCTGTGTCTCTCAAGGTCCAGACAGGCACATCATCCACTAAACAGGGAAAGAGGAGCAAATCTGAGGCTGACACTTCTTTTCTCAAACCTGATGCATCTTCATTTAAACATCAAACATTTACTGGCTCACCAGCAAAATATGGAGAATTCCCAAAAGCCCAAAGGGGGAAGTTACCCACAAAGCAAGAAAAGAGGACTAAAACTGAGACTGATGCTGCTTTACTCAAATCACAACCTGGTCCTGACCAAGTGGTGAAGCGGGCAGAATCTCTCAAAGTCCAAAAAGAAAAGTTACCCACTAAACAGGAAAAGAGAACCAAGTCAGAGACTGACACTGCTTTGCTCAAATCCCAGCCTGGTTCTGAGCAAGTGGTGAAGCGGGCAGAATCTCTCAAAGTCCAAAAAGGAAAGTTACCCACTAAACAGGAAAAGAGAACCAAATCCGAGAGTGATACTTCTTTGTTGATGACCCAGCCTAGTTCTGATCCAAAGCTAAAACAAATAGATTCCTTTAAAGTCCAAAAAGGAAAATTTCCTATAAAGCAAGAAAAGAGGACAAAATCTGATTCTGACCCGATAATAAAACGGGCAGAATTACCCAAGGTCCAAGGAGGTCTGTCACCTATCAAACAGGGAAAGAGGAGCAAATCTGAGACTGACACATGTTCCCAAGGAGCTACCACATCCAAAAGGGCCCTTAAAACCAGCTTTTGTGAGGGAGATGGTCGGAAGCACTTTAAGAAAGAAGACCCAGCTACAAAAACCACAGTCCACTCTAAATTGTCCATTAAGGACAAACCTGGACAGACTCTTCACTGTTCTGGGACAATAAAAGAAAACAAAGAACAACAGATCTTTGAAACATATGTCGAAAATTCATTTGAATCAGTCCAAGAAATAAGTCATGAAGTTGTGAAGACTGTTGAAGAAACAATTCAGGAAGACAGTGTGCAGGTGACCCCAGTTGTTGGTGACAGCAATACCTTTAATGTCGTTGACGGGATAGAGAATGTAACTCTTGTCAAGGTGCCACTGTCCTGTGTTCCTGAAACCCTTGTTGGAACGAGACCCCAATGGGATGACCCATGTGTGGAGACTCCCACGCAGCAGGTCCCAGATGAAGCCACCAAAACCCAACGTGAAGGTAGTACATCATGTCCAGTCAGCTTCCTTCTCTATCTCTTTCTCTTTCTCTCTGTTGTGACAGATTTATGTTCTTCTTCCAGCCACAGTTTTTGTGACGGCTGCAGTGTTGTCTTATTTTGTGTCGTCTTTTTCTGTACTGTCTTGTCTATTTTCCTGTTGTGTTCTTGAGAATCTCAAGATTGATGCCTTGGAGAGCTTTGGTTCAAATATATATTTTAAGAATGTGGTGGATCAAAAGTATATGTAAGAGTAGCTGCATGTAGGGTTAAGGCAGGTCATCTGAGATAATTCTCCCTGTTTGCATGCACTGAACAGTTAGCATCCTAATACAACATTGCATTTCCTCTGATGGTTCAACTGTTCAACAAGTGCAGTGCTGTTCTAATGGGATCCTACCATTGTATGATGCTGTTTGATGTGATGCTGTTTGCAGTAGACCCAGAGGAGGTCATAGAAAGGAAGGAGCAGAGGCTGTCCATCATTGGTGATCACCTTGGTTTCAGTTGGACTGGTGAGTCCGGGCATTTTGGAGATCCAGATTGCTTGATATAGTCATTACAGGCTAGCCAATCAGGCCATAGTAGTAATGTAATAGTAGTAATAGTGATTGTTCATTCCAAAAGTCAATAATGAAATGTTAATTGCACAAAGTGGTGTTGTCTCAATATTTTTAGATTTTTCAGAATCAAACTGATTCAAATACTTATTTTTGTGAAATGTGTATATTTCGACTGCAGAGTTGGCCCAGGAGCTTGAGTTTAGCAGAGACTGCATCCAACAGATTCGAGCTGATAATCCCACCTCCCTGCAGGACCAGAGTCATGCCCTGTTGAAACTGTGGGTGGAGAGAGAAAAGGAAAACTCCACAGGTCTGTCTCTTTCATTTATGCACAACAGGACACGCATGCATGCAGACACACACATGCATGTGTGAATGGACATGCACATAAAATGTTCTTGTAATTTGTTCATACACCTGTTCCTTTACAGTCCTGTTCATTTAAAAAACTGCCTATTTACACAGCTGGTAGTTTACATACCAATTTACCAATTTTGGCCAATTTACCCAATTGCTCATTTACACAACTGATTATTTTCACAGCTACCCATATTACACAACTGCCCTGTTACAATACTACCCATTTATACACCTGCCCGTTAACAAAACTACCTTTTAACGCAATTGCTCATTAATATACTTTTCCATTTACACAAGTCTCACTTACGATTAATCATTTGTACAGCAGATCAGCTTCCACTTTACAGTTTGCTTAAAAAATCTTCACAAAATCACTATAGACATATACTGTATACTTAAATGTCTAATGCACATATAATTACTGTAAAGTTTTGAAACATTAGAAAAGTTAAATAGTAGCTGTTGTGGGATTTTTTTTGACAAGATCACAAATTAATAATGTGAACTGTTATCTGTTCAACACTTTCAAACAGAAAAAAGTCTTGTTAAGGCACTCACAGCAATAAACCGTGTGGACATTGTGCATCTGATGGAAATGAGAATGGTGGAGCCCTGGGCCTGTGGAGTCGTGGAAAAGGTCACATCCCCAGATCAGAGTGAGGGTATGGTGAAAACACCTTTATATAAAATTCACTGACTCTATAGATTTCAGCCGATCACTGACTTTTAAAAGAATCCATTTTCCCCAATGTTCAGAAAAAATTTCTTTAGTATTTACAAATCATTTTACTTAGAAAAGGCCAGTGGCTTTACATTCCTGTAAAATTAAGGTCTTAGTGTGTGACTCAGCCACTCTTTAGCTGGTCCTGGTCTCATATCCTATCTGTTCATATGTACATGCATATACATCTGCGCATATGTGCGTGTGCATGTGTGTGCGTGTGTGTGTGTGGGTGAATGTGCTTACACGTGTGTATATGTGTTTGCACATGCGTGTGTGCATGCTTGTGTGTGTGTGTGTGTGTGTCTATGGGTGTCTATGGGGCGACATAGCTCAGGAGGTAAGACCGATTGTCTGGCAGTCGGAGAGTTGCCGGTTCAAAACCCCGTCCTGGGCATGTCGAAGTGTCCTTGAGCAAGACACCTAACCCCTAACTGCTCTGGCGAATGAGAGGCATCAATTGTAAAGCGCTTTGGATAAAAGCGCTATATAAATGCAGTCCATTTACCAGTCCATGTTAATGCTTGCATGTGAATGTGCTTGCACGTGTGTCTGTGCGTGTGTTTGTGTGTGTGCATGTATGTGTGTGTTTGTGAGTGTGTTTGTGTGTGTGTGTGTGTGTTTCTGTGAGTGTGTTTGTTTATGTGTGTGTGTGTGTGTGGTTGTAGGGTTCTCAGTGCTTCAGGAAGATATGGACAGCAGTCCCAGACTGGTGCAGCATGTGACCTCACACAGACCACCCCCAGCGGCATCTGAGGAGGACCTATCTATGTCCTCACTTCCTGAAACCACCTCCAAAATGGACCTCACAGGAGAACATGGCCACATGGTGAAAGTACAGACTGACCTGCAGAGAGAGATGGAAATGCCAGAGTACGTCATACAGTCAAACTTATTTTTGTAGAAATGGCAACAGTGCATTAATGTAAATGAGTATATGAGTGCTTATTGTACACATACTAGTGTGGATATGGTGCTTAGTCTACACTCAGGCTAGTGTGGATATGGTGCTGAGTGTACACTCATGCTAGTGTGGATATGGTGCTTATTGTACACTCATACTAGTGTGGATATAGCGCTGAGCGTACACTCATACTAGTGTGGATATAGCACTTAGTGTACACTCATGCTAATTTCGATATGGTGCTTAGTGTGCACTCATACTAAAGTGGATATGGTGCTTATAGTACACTCATGCTAGTGTGGATAGCTAAAGGTAAAGATGGCAAGTACCTGGTTCCTTTGTTTGCATTGCAGTGGATTGGGTGTGGCTGAAGCCGCGAGTGAGGAAGTCAGCATGGAACCTAGAGAAATGAGCACCTGCCAACAGGTAAGTCCCCTGTATTCAGTACATACAGTCCACAGGCATCCAATCGGCAACCACTGGAAAGCAATGAAATGCAAACCCCCTAACTGACTGAACCCTCCCATACCATGGGTGACTCCAACTATGCGTCGCTCTATGTAACTGCTGACCACAGTCAGCAATGGCACATTCTGGATTTGATTTGAGACTTTGCAGCTCATCTTTGCACCTCAGCATGGTGCCTTATCTGGATGCGCCTCCAGCAGCTCCAGAGCTGGAGTGTTTAAGTGATTGTATGAGTCTGATGCCTCTGATTCAGAGCAGGAGTCAATTGAGGGTGAACATCTGTTAACTGAATCCCCAAGGATAAATGTGAACAATTAAAGCAAACAGCTTACATTATAAATGTATTGACTGATTAATTGTAGGTGAATATAGGCCAACTTCACCTGACTCAGATGGTCCTCGGTACACAGCACCATTGCTTACATCTTTTGTTTCATCAGGGAATATTTTATTATATCATTATCAACATCGTCACCTAAAGCAGTAGTGACTGTGAAAGAGGAGAGATCTCCATCGCTCAAACTTTTTTCTGGTGGGCAGTATTCACCAGATTTAGTACCAGTAGACAGTCGCAGCTACAGAGTTCTTTGAAATATTAATGACTGTTAATAAGACCCACGGCGAGGCCGCTTTTAGCCACTATGGCCCCAGCCCGTGGAACGGCTTGCCGGAGGACCTGAGGGTGGCAGAGAGTGTGGATATCTTTAAAAGAAAACTTAAAACACACCTTTTTAGCCTGGCTTTTATCTAGTGTGTGTTGATTTCGACTTGCAATTTTACTGTTATTTCTTATTTTATTATTAGTTTTATTATACTATATTTTCTTTATTCACTTTCATGTTTTTTATTTAAACTTATGTTCTTTTTAACTTACTCTTATTTCCACTTTTTATGTTCAGCACTTGGAGTTGCATTTGATGTATGACTTGTGCTATATAAATAAAGTTTAATTGATTGATTGAATAAATCCAACCATATTAAACGTTTTTACAGCTTACAGTATTGTCACCTCAGTTTTCTGTTTTAAGGCAGGATAAAAATCACCTTCATCTGAAAGTCTGGTCAGACTATAAATATTCCGATTTAACTGCTCCAAAATCAGTCACTTCAGAAAGTGAATGCCAACCACCTTCACCCATTATGATCCCTATGTATAGACCAGACACACCTCTATCTGAAAGTCCCACAGCAACTGAGTGTGAGGCATTGGGGGTAATCACACAGCCTTCCTACATGAGTACAGGCATATAGACTGATTTCTGTTCAGCAGAACCTGATTTTGTGTTTCAATAAAATGTGTAAACTGTTTACTATTTCTACAATATTTGCACTTTTAACAAGGAAATTTAATTCATATTTAAAATGAGTATTGTTTCACAGGATGTTTTTCACATGATGTGTGGTCCAATAAGGTAACAGGATGACTGCATTTATGTTCTGTTTGCATACATCACGAAGAAAGGAAACTGCAAAATCTGATAATAAATTTTAATTTGCTATTACGTTACATTTTTGTTTGCATAGTAGTAGAACCTGAGACAATATTCTCCATTACAGACCAGCCCCTAGAACTCAATGTCTGTGGACCAAATATACTTTATCTTAATCTGGCACATTGATTAGGTGGTGACTAGGTGCATTAACTGTCTTAACGGCTACTTGTATTTTTTCCATAGATTGCGTTGTTGCCGTTCTCGTTATGCCGTTGTTCCCTGCACTTGGACCGGTACTTCTCTCTAGGGGTTTCGTCATACTTGTTCCTGGTTATGGTTATACACTTTGTTGTACGTCGCTCTGGATAAGAGCGTCTGCCAAATGCCTGTAATGTAATGTAATGTAATGATTACATGTCCCAGATTTGGGCACATGATTTCTCAGCTAATGGATGTTACAGGATATTACAAAATCTAGTCTGAAACATCAAAGATGTTTTCAGTGATTGAGTTCTGCCATACTGACGTATCCTTGCTAACTGGGCTAGCTACCTTCCCCAATATCTCACTATCTTATTAGATAGCTGGCCAGACTAACTAGCTGTTTAACTAGCTACCTGACCATGCATAGCAAAAAACAACTTTGCCAAAAGTGATCAAGTTATATCAGATATGCTTGACTTTTCTTTGGATATATGCAGTATTTATTCTATGCTTGTTTGAACATGCTCATTCAAGCCAAGACATATTAACTTGACTATTGGCTAGCTGTTGAAAAATTTATCATGGTGTTCTCTGCTTATAAGAATAACATTTTATTTTCTGATTTGTAATGTCACCTACACTCCCAAGATTTGTGAATCCAACTTTAAGCTATTTCTGGTATCAGCAGGCTCCCTGCCAAATAAGGGTGCTTCTATACAGTTGAGGGAATATTTCTTTCTCAGGTTGATGGCGAAGAGCTAAAGGCGTACAACTGAAATTTAATGGGTGAAAGCATGCTTGCCTCACTGCATGGTCTGCCACCAGAGGCATTGTTTCAACATCAAATTTATATACAATTTTTCTTGTGCCATAAATGGGTCATATATTTCATTTTGACATGATATTTGTACCATGATATACCTTAAACAAGGTAATCTTTTGTCATTTTAATCTCTTGGAAATTTTACCACTGCCTCTTAATCATTCCTGTAGAAAATGTTACTGCTGTTGAAAACATTTCAAAAATATTTGGAATATTTATAACTAAGTAACATTAGCCTTTTTAAATGTGTTGTAAAATGTATCCAAATAGATTTATTACCTAAGCTACTTTGTGTGGTTGATGCACTGTGCACAATTCTTAGCCAGAGTTTGATTGAACTATATGAGTAGAGAACCTTAATAATAATTGCAGTGGTAAATGCATTACACATGTCTGTTATGATGTCATTGCATTGTTAAACACATTGTACCATATGTCCATTTTGATGTTGTTTCCATGATAAATGCATTTCATCTATCAGTGTATGAATTCCAATCCAAAATATGAAGTTTGTTTTATATTAGATTGTTTGAAGTATAAATATAGCACTGTAAATTGTTGCAGATGAGGATTTTTCATAATTTCCATTTTATTCTCATAATTCCATTCAGGTCCCATCCCATTTCAACATGGAAAAGAGATCAGTTTCCACAGAATTTGAGTACACTCTTGAGACGAGTCCATGTTCATCTAATTTTGATATAATTGCTTTTCAAACACAGCTGTCATCAACTCTGATAAGTGAAACATCTCAGCATTCTGAGAGCCAAGCAGAGAATTCAGAATCGAATCCAACAGACTTTAGGTTTAATCAGAATCCCTCTGAAGTAAACTCAAGTTCTTCAGGGTACAGTGGGATTTCACCGGAATTTGCCACATCACCTCCTAAATGTGGTCCAACGTCCAGTCTATGTGAAGCCAGTCAAGAGTCAGCCAATGTCTTTACCCACAATTCAACTAAAACAGTCATTAAGGATACCCTGGAGTCAGCTGAATCAATTGTTGAGGATATGCTAGAATCGCTTGAATCAATCCCTAAAGATATGCTGGAACCAGTTTCATCAGAAAATCTGGAATTACCTAAGCCAGCCAAGAAGGGTACCCTGGAACTGCCTGAATCCATACCTAAGGATAGGCTGGCACCATCTGATGAATCCGTCCCTAAGGATAGGTCGGAATCACCTGAACCAGCTTCTAAGGATACCCTGGAATCACTGGAATCAGTCACTAAGGATACTCTGGAATCACCAGAATCAGTCACTAAGGATACCCTGGAATCTCCTGAATCAGTCCCTAATGATTGGCTGAAATCACCTGAACCAGCTTCTATGGATACGCTGGATTTAACTGAAAGAGTTGTTAAGAATACCCTGGAGTCACCTGTGTCAATCGTTGAGGATACCCTGGAATCACCTGAAACACTTACTAATGATAGGCTGGAATCACTTGAATCTGTATCTAAAGATAGGTTGGAATTGCCTGATCCAGGCTCTATGGATACACTAGAATCACCTGAAACATTGACTAAAGATGCCCTGGAATCACCTGAATCAGTCCTAAATGTTAGCTTGGAATCACCTGAACCAGCTTTTAAGGATACCCTGGAATCACCTGAATCAGTTCCTAAGGATATGTGGGAATCATCTGAACCAGTTTCTATTCATACCCCGGAATCACCTGAACCAGTCACTAAGGATACCCTGGACTCTCCTGAATCAGTCCCTAAGGATTGGTTGAAATCACCTGATCCAGCCTCCATGGACACACTAGAATTGCCTGAATCATTAGCTAAGGATGCCCTGGAATCACCTGAATCAACTACTAAATATACCCTGGAGTCACCTGAATCAGTCCTAAATGTTAGCTTGGAATCACCTGAACCAGCTTTTAAGGATACCCTGGAATCACCTGAATCAGTTCCTAAGGATATGTGGGAATCACCTGAACCAGTTTCTATTCATACCCCGGAATCACCTGAACCAGTCACTAAGGATACCCTGGACTCTCCTGAATCAGTCCCTAAGGATTGGTTGAAATCACCTGATCCAGCCTCCATGGACACACTAGAATTGCCTGAATCATTAGCTAAGGATGCCCTGGAATCACCTGAATCAACTACTAAATATACCCTGGAGTCACCTGAATCAGTCTTAAATAATAGTTTGGAATCACCTGAACCAGCTTCTAAGGATAGGCTGGAATCACCTGAATCAGTCCCTAAGGATATGCGGGAATCACCTGAATCAGTTTCTATACATACCCTGGAATCACCGGAACCAGTCCTTGAGAATTGGCTGGAATCACCTGAACCAGTCACGAAGGATACCCTGGAATCTCCTGAATCAGTCCCTGAGAATTGGCTGGAATCACCTGAACAAGCCTCTACGGATACCCTGGAATCTCCTGAACCAGCTTCTATGGATACCCTGGATTTAACTGAAACAGTCGCTAAGAATACCCTGGAGTCACCTGAATCAATCGTTGAGGATACCCTGGAATCACCTGAAATTTTTACTGGGCTGAAAACACCTGAATCGCTCCCTAAGGATAGGCCAGAATCTCCTGAATCAGTCCCAAAGGATAGGCTGGAATCACCTGCACTAATTTCTGTGCATACCCTGGAATCACCTGAACCAGTCACTAAGGATACCCTGGAATCACCTGAAACACTTACTAATGATAGGCCGGAATCACCTGGATCAGTCACTAAGGATACCCTAATATGTCCTGAATCAGTCTCTAAGGATACACTAGAATTATCTGAACCAACTTCTATGGATACACTGGAATCACCTGAAAAAGGTACTAAGGATGCCTTGAAGTCACCTGAATCAATAATTGAGGATGCCCTGGAATCACCTGAATCAGTCATTAAGGATATGTTGGAATCACCTGAGCCAGCTTCCATGCATATGCTTGAATTACCTGAATCATTCACTAAGGATACCCTGGAATCACCTGAATCAGAATCAGAAGCATTATCATGTATTTTTCATGAGACATTAGAAAGAGATGTACTAACTGAATTTATTCAATCTCCCTTGGAACCCTCACAGCCAGACTCTGTGCTTTTAGGAGCAGTCTCCCAAGGTGGTGAGGAGTCACTGGACATAGAAAAATTACCAATAATTAAAAAAACATCCTATGAGTCAACTGAAAGCATAACTGGATTTCATCAGTTAACCACTGAAGTAGCTCTTTGTGAAAATCACCACCAGATCTTATCTGAGCCTACAAAAACACTGGTGGAAACCAGCTCAGTTTCACCCCAGTCCATTCAGGAGTCTTCCTCTGAGTTTTTTCGCCTTGACATATCTGCCGCAACAGTAACTGAACTTAACGGGGTTCAACTCCAGAATGCCCCAAAACTGAGCTCAGCTATCATAGAATCCCCCCTGTCATCTACAGCTGATGGGGGCAGAGTTCAGACTGACGTTGCTCCAATGTTCCAGGCAACCACTTCAATGATTGTACTTGGATTTGATGAATCACCAGATTCATCTGCTGAATCTCCAGATTCAACAAAAACTATCCTGGAACTAGCTCATGAATCATTCAAGGAGTCTTGCAAAGAAAGAGAAGAGTTTACTGTTGGCACTGATCTCCTCACAAGTGCACCTGAAGCTACAGAATGGGAGAGGGAAGTTGTGTATTCTGCCTGGGTAGCAACAGAAGAACCATGTCTGCATTTGAGTGGGACATCTGAGCACACTCCTGTGGCTGTTAGACATAAACCTGCCCTTCAGGAAATGGTTCAGCTCTATGAGGACTCTTTGATTGTAGACCAAGAACACTTTGATTGTAGACAGGGCTTTTCTGAACCCGAGACAGGCAAAATGAAACAAGGTGTGACTGGTGTAATTCCACATGCTGAACACCAGGAAGGACTCAACACTGGGGCCACCCCTCTTACCACAAACAGCTCCCTTCACAGGTATTTATTTCCCTCTGGGAGTGAAGAATATGAGGACATGCCCATTGATCACCGGTCTGACAAATTCTGGGGTCACCAGGAAGAAGTGGGTCTCTGGGCTGAGCAGGAAGAGGAAGTTGTGCCTCCCTGTAGTTCAGGCGCTCAGTCTGTAGGGATACCTCCAGTGAAGATCCCGGTTATTGGGGAGGATGATTCACTGGAGAGGGTAAGAGTTCGAGCATGACTCCACCCCCTACCAGTTACTCCTGCCTCCTCTTCCTGCTTCTGCACAAGCTTGCAATACACTGAATAAGAATGTGCTATGACTCTGGGGCAAATAGGGGACTCCTTGTAGTACATTTGCAATACACCTATGCAGTGCTGTTTAGCTATTTCACAGAGACACATTAACCCATACAGATGACCTGGTCCTACAAACCCACACTTCACACAAAGCCGTAGGCAAATGACCAGTGTAACTCAGCTGATTAGTCTATTCTTGTCATCACTAGCTCAATATACAAGTCACATTTTGGTTCAATATGCATGGTTTTTTTCTTGCTGATTTTAGCCTCTAGTTGTGCTACTGAGTGTATTCTACCTGCATTACTGCAGATTATATTGTACTGAACCACCTTTTCGCTTAATTTCATTGTCATCATCATCATCGTTTTCATAATATTTAGTATCAGCATTTTTCACTTCTTAGTTTTTTCATAACTGTTCAAAGTTTTGGAGTAACTGTTCAGGGTATTGATACTGATGACAGGTTGGATTCCCTGCTAGGATACTACTCTTGAGCAATGTACTTAACCTGCATTGCTTCAGTATATATCCATCTGTATAATTGGATACAAGGTGAATGCTGCTAAATGCCTGTAATGTAATGTAATTCTCTGAAGGAAACGGTGTAAACGTTATCCTCAGTGCTTCTGTGCTGCATTACATTACATTTATTTGGCAGACACTTTTATCCAAAATTACATACAAAAAGTGCATTTCATGGCCATGGACAACTACAAAACACAGGTTCAAAAAGATACAATACTTACTTTGTACAGCTATGTCTAGCCGAGAATGCAGTTCAGTTCACACACTGAACACTATTCTGACCTAACCTCTGCAAAACCAACTAGGCAGAAGAACAAGCTACAGTATTAGGACAAATACAAATTACACAAAGGGCTGGGATGGGTGGAACATGTAATGAGTGTCATGAAAAGGGGGGGGGGTGGATTTAGAATGAAATGTACAGAGTGGTGGTAGTTAGTCCAGGTATAGTCTGAAGAGATGAGTCTTCAGACCACGGCGGAAGATGGGTAGTGAGGGAACGGTTCGAAGATTAGGTGCTGACCACCAGGGTGGTCCAGAGGAGAGGGTGTAATGCTGGTATTGGGTGGGATGGGGCTCATGCAGGCACTGATTTTCCCTGCCTGGAGTGTGAATTGTTTTTCCCTTGCCTGAAAGGCTGCAAGTTCATAACTGGCTAGCTTTGGTTTAATTAGTGAATGTGCTGTGCCTGCCTCTCCCATTTTTTGTTTTAAACTTAAGCTGCTGGACTTGACCTTGTTTCATTTTTTAATTTTTTAACTTAGTTGGTGTGGATAATTGCAAATTTAACTATAAGACATTAACATTAGGATTAGCTGTTTGACAATGCTAATGAAACTATGGTGATATGAAAAAGAAAATACACCTTATTTCCATTCTTTGGTTTTCCATTTTTGAACATCTAGTTCTCATCAAGTCTTAAGAGTAGATAACTATAACCTCATGTGAATACATAGTAGATTTTACTTTGTGATTTTAATTAAATATAATGACAAAGAAAAATGAATGTGTTATGAGTCATATGAGGTTAGATTTATCCGTTGGTGGGGACTAGATGAGGGTTAGTTATGTCTTAATATGTAAAACCACAGAATTGAAAGAGTGTGTACTCTTGCTATGGAGTTAGCAATATTAGCACTATCTGTATGAAGATTGTCAGTTAAACTATGCAAGGTTAATATAGCTAATTAAACTATCAGACATTAACATCAGCACTTGGATATTGCTAAATAAACTGTGAGGCATCAATTGTATGTGATGTGACATTAATTAATATGTGAGGTTTGTGTTGATGATGTTTGTCTTGGTGTAAACGCCCTGTAAATGGACATAGTTAATTTTACATTTATATGTAGGGGTTTGCGTTAGGTGTGTATAAGGTGTATGTAAGGGTTGTGTATGGTGTGTGTAGAGCCTGGGCAAGAGCAGTGTGAAAACTGGAAATAATGTTTGTGTTTATATGCAGTCTGAGGACATGCCGGATATTTCTCCACAGTCAGTAAAAGACAAGCACTACATGGACAAGGATAGAAACGTGGTGACAAAGGTATCATACCAAACACACAAGCAAGCATGCATGCACGAACACACACACATACACACACACACTGAGTGTGTGCTGCACTGCTCTGGTTCAGGTCACCAGGAAGATCACCCAGAGACTGATGTCAGTGGATGGAGCTGAACTGGAGGCGGAGTTTGTGGAAGGGGCGGTCCTGGAGGCGGGGTTTGTGGAAGGGGCAGTCCTGGAGGCAGGGCCTGTGGAAGGGGTGGATTTGGAGGCGGAGTCTGTAGAAGAGGTCAGGCTGGAGGCAGAGCTTGGTTTCTCCAAAGGCCTGAAAAGGACTGTGCTGAAGAGCAAGGGAGACCATGCTGAGGTTTGTGCAACATTCACACACCATTTAATCAGCCCAAAGCGCATTGGGGTGGCAGCAATCGCAGCTTGTGTGGTCTGCGGGAAAGGAGGCAAGCCTTTTTTTCTCTTGGTGTTTTAGCAGCAGTTCTGCCTAGGTATGTAGCTAACCAAGGCAGTACTATTGCTACTCTGTTTTACTGCTATTACAAAGGTACACAAACCCCAAAATTGTTCTCCAGAACAATTTTGTATGCATTTGTGAAGAGCCAATAAAACCCATGATTTAAGACCACATTTTCTCTGATCCTCCAGCCAGTCATCACATGAGACCAAGCTGACTTAGCTGGCCAAATAACCACCTGATACACACACTGGCAGTAGCCTTGTAGCCTGATGTGATTGTTAATAGTGCTCGGCTACTGCTGCTACCACAAAGATAAATCTGAAATGGAGCATGCTACCAACCAGGGGAATCCACACTAAATATGTGCATATGTTTCTGCTTTTCTCGGATTTACCAAACACCATACAGACCTGTTTCTCATGATAAATCAGAGTGTCCAGATGAAATTAGTGAAAATGTTTGCTCACAGGAACATGCTTAGTGTCCAATCCTACATTCACCTCAAATTGCCAGAAAACATTTAACTTATTTAGTATATACATATCCCCATTCATAGCCATAAAGCAAAATGTCGGAAACAATGGCGGGCTGGAGTGTTTAAAAAAAAAAAAACAATATAATGGGTTCTAATTTTTCTCTCTCAACAAACCACACAGTTCACAAGTCTGAAATGCACATGGGGTTTTTTGTGTGCTTAAACAAACCTACAAACTAAACACACACGGCAGGTGAAGCGATTGAAAAACACATAGTTCCTGTGTGCATCACTTGTTCCCGAGCCCTGGCCTCACTGCAGGCAGAACAGATAGTGTTACCTATTACTGCAATTGCCTACAGCTGCGGTTGTAGGCCAGCTAATCCGCTCTCTCTGCCTGCAGGCGCCCTAGCCACACCAACCCTTCCACATACCCCCACTGCCCAACTTAGACCCAGGGAGCCATCTAGCCGCTAGCCACAAGTGCGTGTGTGTGTGTGTGTTTGTTGGACATTTTGGGTAGATGTGCTATTTCTGCCAGTATGAGTCACATTGTTGAATGTGAATCTAAGCCTGAATTTCTCTTGGTGACCTGAGGGTTTAGAGCAGTGTTTATGACCGGTTTTCTGCTTTTCTGCTTTGCCTCATTTACCCCCCACCCCCCCAGGATGCGGATGCGTGAGGTTGCGCACAGTCGGCGGAGGGGTGTTGCAAGGGATGCTCACCCCTGAGACCCTGCAGCAGCACCTGCTACCCCCACACACTACTGCAGCAAGGAGGAGACCGGCAAGAAGTGACCTCACATATGCAATCCCACAATGCACTTGACCCCCCTGCCACTGTCTTCCCTTCCCAACACATTGGGTTTGTTCCTTTGTTCCATGGCAGCTTTGGAGCAAGTTGTTTTTGTTTAAAGCTTCAATTTTGTTTAGTGAGTAATTCAGTTTTATTTATGTTCTTGTTTTACTCCCTTCGTGACCAAAGATATTTCTTTGATTTGTTCAGCAATTTACTTTACTTTCCTCAGCTTTTTCTTTTTTGGTAAAGCAAACAGAACTAGAAAACATTTTTAAAAAACTATTTAGTGCCACCATCCCCACCCATGGACCTCTTCACAAACAGATCTGCCTGTATAACCACACACACTCAGCACATCCCCTGTCTTAATGTTTATGGGCACTTCAGTAACCTTCTGCATGTTGAGTGACTAAATCCCCTGCCCAAGTGGCTTGTGAGCTGATATTTGGGCATGTATTTAAAGAGCCAAGGAAAGCCTGATGTAAACCCTGGAGAACAGTGTTAATGCCCAGAGAGAAGTCTGCTTCTAAAACCTGCCATAGAATTCATTGTGCAACGTGTATTAAACACGTATTAAACATGCATTTAACATGTTTGCATGTCTGCTGTTCCAACTGTATGAACATATATGGTCAAAAATCTGATGCGTCTCTCAAAAACTCATTTATGCTTTTCTCACATAAAGACATGGAAGATGTTAGATATTCTTCACCCTATGTATCACTTTACTGGAGTGCATTACTGGCCCTTGTCAGTGAAACATAAATGGGTTTTTCTTGAGACTCCCAGACGTAACCACAGATTTTGTGCAAACACTGAGCTGTAGCTATGCCTCACTATCACTGAGTGTTAATAACCCCTCATATCAGACCTGTGGATGAGTGTTAATCACCCCTCATATCTGACCTGTGGATGAGTGTTAATCACCCCTCATATCTGACCTGTGGATGAGTGTTAATAACCCCTCATATCTGACCTGTGGATGAGTGTTGTTAACCCCTCACATCTGACCTGTGGATGAGTGTTAATAACCCCTCATATCTGACCTGTGGATGAGTGTTAATCACCCCTCATATCTGACCTGTGGATGAGTGTTAATCACCCCTCATATCTGACCTGTGGATGAGTGTTAATCACCCCTCATATCTGACCTGTGGATTAGTGTTAATAACCCCTCATATCTGACCTGTGGATGAGTGTTAATAACCCCTCATATCTGACCTGTGGATGAGTGTTAATCACCCCTCATATCTGACCTGTGGATGAGTGTTAATCACCCCTCATATCTGACCTGTGGATGAGTGTTAATAACCCCTCATATCTGACCTGTGGATGAGTGTTAATAACCCCTCATATCTGACCTGTGGATGAGTGTTAATCACCCCTCATATCTGACCTGTGGATGAGTGTTGTTAACCCCTCATATCTGACCTGTGGATGAGTGTTAATAACCCCTCATATCTGACCTGTGGATGAGTTTTTTCCAGCAAAAGCCCTTTTCAGTCCCTCTGTCTGCCACTTCCTTAGCTATGTCCTTATTTCATTTAGGAGTGCATCTATTGTGTGAGTGTACCAGATTCAGCTTTTACCCATGGGCCTTATTCTCTATTGTCTTTTAGCCTTTCCCCAAGTTAAAAGCTTGTGATTTTTCTCCTTATAAAATGTGGAAGGAAGTATTTTTTTGTGGGGGTTTGCTAATGTTTAAATGTTATTAAGATGTGAGGAAGAGGTTTGTAGTCATAGAGGCTAATCTCTGACATGATCGGCCTCCTGCTTGTGTGTGGAGAGGTTGCTTTGAGTTCTTTATCACATACCTGAACCTATCTGAACACATATGAACATATAAACTTATATGAACACTATACATAACATAGAATGTCCACAAACGGTGAAAGTCTGGAGATCATGAGCTCTGTTTCAGTAGAAAACATCTGGCCAGAATAACACCTTGGGTAACAGTCATAGGGAGTGCTGGGTAACACCTGTAGTGAGCATTGGTTAACACCTGTAGTGAGCATTGGGCAATGCCTGTAGTGGACACTGGGTAAGGCTCATGTTGATTGTTGGGTAATGCCTGTAGTGAGCATTGGGTAATGCCTGTAGTGGACACTGGGTAAGGCTCATGGTGATTGTTGGGTAATGCCTGTAGTGAGTGCTGGGTAATGCTCGTAGTGGACGCTGGGTAATGCCTGTAGTGAGCATTGGTTAACACCTGTAGTGAGCATTGGGTAATGCCTGTAGTGGACACTGGGTAATGCTCATGGTGATTGTTGGGTAATGCCCATAGTGGACACTCAGTAATGCCTGTAGTGAGCATTGGTTAACACCTGCAGTGAGCATTGGGTAATGCCTGTAGTGGACACTGGGTAATGCTCATGGTGATTATTGGGTAATGCCTGTAGTGGACACTGGGAAATGCCTGTAGTGAGCATTGGTTAACACCTATAGTGAACATTGGGTAATGCCTGTAGTGGACACTGGGTACTGCTCATGGTGATTATTGGGTAATGCCCGTAGTGGACGCTGGGTAATACCTGTAGTGGACACTGGGTAATGCTTATGGTGATTATTGGGTAATGCCTGTAGTGGACACTGGGAAATGCCTGTAGTGAGCATTGGTTAACACCTATAGTGAACATTGGGTAATGCCTGTAGTGGACACTGGGTACTGCTCATGGTGATTATTGGGTAATGCCCGTAGTGGACGCTGGGTAATACCTGTAGTGGACACTGGGTAATGCTTATGGTGATTATTGGGTAATGCCTGTAGTGAGTGTTGGGTAATGCCCGTAGTGGACGCTGGGTAATGCCTGTAGTGAGCCTTGGGATGAGATGAGAATGTTTTACAGATAAGGGGACAAGTGGCCTTAAAGGGGTGTGGCCCATGAATATTATTGGTTGTGATGGGACCTTGTGATGCAGCAGTCATGCTTGAGCTTGTTTCGCCACACATGGGATGTAGAGATGGTAGTTTTCATAAATGTTACTCGGCAGTTCAGCGCAAAGCTGAGTGAGGAACTCGAGCACACACACTCACACTTGCACTCACTGAAGCTTTGCATTATTGTTGTCCATGATTGCAAGTTATTTTTAAATTGTAAAATGATGTGTGTGCTTGTGCAGGTATGTGTGTGTGTGTTTTGGGATCTCAGAGGCTGGGAATTGTAGCAATGAAACACAAGTACCACAACATCTCTAAATAGAGAAAGCTGCCCAAGCAACAGAACAAATTCACTCTGCCTGGGCATAAACAAAGTCAACTGGGTCAAAGTTTATGTGGTGTTATTTGCAATGCAGACAATATTTATTATGTGTTAGTACTTTCTGTTTTTTGACTTTATTGTTAAGATTGGTGTAACCATAAACAGATGGAAATTCAAGATACTATGAGCAGGAGCCTCAATGATGAATCAAGGTGTTTCCATGGTAATTACAATTATATGCATTATATACAAATATCTACAAGGGCATGTAATAGTTGAATTAAGTGAAAATACATTAACACTAAGGATTATAAAGAGTGTATATGACTGACTCATAATAAAATGATTAAGTGTTCTGTGGTTTCTGTCATCTTTGACAAGGGCAAGTACATATGGCGTACTCACATTTTCACTAGAATTACACATCAATTATGTATTCATATGGTTTCCCTTTGCATGATAAAGCATTGCACAGGTATGTCAGTGTTGGGATGGCTGAGAGATCATTATTTTGGAGTGATAAAAATAGATACAGCACAAACCTACAGCACAACCCTGCAGTACAGACAAAAATACACACCACAGAAACATAGATACAACACAAACCTGCGGCACATACTGAAACACACACCACAGAAATAGGTACAGCGCAAACCTACAGCACATACTAAAATACACACCACAGAAACATAGATACAGCACATCCCTGCAGAATAAACTGAAATACACACCACAGAAACATAGATACAGCACAAACCTGCAGCACATACTGAAATACACACCACAGAAACATACACTCACTGGCCACTTCATTAGGTACAACTGTTCAACTGCACCCGTTAACGCAAATATCTAATCAGCCAATCACATGGCAGCAACTCAATGCATTTAGGCATGTAGACATGGTCAAGATAATCTGCTGAAGTTCAAACCAAGCATCAGAACGGGGAAGAAAGGTGATTTAAGTGACTTTGAACGTGGCATGGTTGTTGGTGCCAGACGGGCTGATTTGAGTATTTCAGAAACTGCTTTTCATGCACAACCATCTCTAGGGTTTACAGAGAATGGTCTGAAAAAGAGAAAATATCCAGTGAGTGGCAGTTCTCTGGGGGAATATGCCTTGTTGTTGGCATAGGTCAGAGGAGAATGGTCAGACTGATTTGAGCTGATAGAAAGGCAACAGTAACTCAAATAACGACTTGTTACAACCGAGGTATGCAGAAGAGCATCTCTGAACGCACACCACGTCAAACCTTGAAGCAGATGGGCTACAGCAGCAGAAGACCACACCGGGTGCCACTCCTGTCACCTAATGAAGTGGTCGGTGAGTATACATACACCAGGGACTTTGTTTAGGACTTTTTTACTGGGGTAACTGAAATTATAAAATTAATACACTTTATGATACTGATTATGATAATAGAGGCCTCCCTTTATAATTTCTGTGAGAGACTGTAGAAAAAAGCTAGAGGATGTTATAGCAGAGTGCAATGAAACAAAGTTTTCTCTTTGAGACCTCAACGGAAGAAATACAGCTGCCCTCAGACAGTGGGATTTGCTCCAAAAACATGGCACATTTTTATACATTTCAAGCCAAAGCTTAGTTATATAAAACCAGGATTCATTGGCTCACTTTTCCGGTTATCGTACAACGTGCCTAAATCTCACAGACAGAAAAGGCTTGATGGTTAACAGCCTTCAGGTCTGGTGTTCATGATGACCAGATATAGAACCCTCTTATTTCTCGTAGTATTTTTGTATTTGGCAAAAACAACTATTTCCTGTTATCTCCTCAGAAAAAGGAGTAAACCTTAGCAATCATTAATCGTTATAAAAATAAAAACATATGAATATAAATTCTCTTATGCATAAGTGATCAAAAGACAGTTTTTATTACTGTCAGTAGCTTCATCCACCAGCAGAGAGAAGCATTTATCTTTTATTTTCTCACTTAGCTGCTGCAGTTCATAGAATGGTCTTTAATGTAGCTCAGAACTGCTGTTAAGACTTTTATTAGTGCCACTTGCTTCTTCAGTCAAGCATAGTTGATACCATGTCTATTGCAGCAAGGAGAGGGAGGTTTCTGTACAACCTAGTATGTAACTTTGTATGAGGCTATTTGGTCCCTAATACTCACATGTGTGATTTTAATGAAGTGACAAAGCTATCCCTTCAACTTTCTTTGGAAAAAAATTAAGGGGCTTTTCTGGCTGGATGGCGTCTCAACGTGCCTTTTCAGTTTGCTGGGTTTCATACTGTCAGCTACCAGGGTTTTGCGGCACCAGTCACACAGGGCCTTCCCTCCTCTCACAGCACACAGGGCCTTCCCTCCTTTCACAGTACACAGGGCCTTCTGTCCTCTCACAGCACACAAAGCCTTCCCTCCTCTCCTATGAAAGTACTGGTAAAACCTGTACAACCTCTTCATACTTCCTCCATTTTGTTGGATTTGCACTTGTCTTTGTCTTTGTTTGAGATTGTTTTACTGCTTATTTTACCCATGGCCCTGTTCTTCTTCTCTCCTCACAAGTGTAGCCTGCATAATGAGCTACTGCTACTGTTAGCCCTTTGATGGTAACCTAGTGACAATACTTGGAATTTTTCCTGTGTACAACAGATCTTTTTCCTCATTTGAGATTTTATTCTATTCCGCATTTTCTTGTCTCTTCCTCATTTCTTTGTGCACCCCCTGTTGTTCTCCCAGGCTGTGTATTATATCTTCATTAAGGGTTTAAATAAATTAGCATATTACTGTACATGTACCAATATGGTGTATCTCAGAAAAAAACATTTATTCACAGATAAAAATCAAGAAAAACAAATACATTCAAGAAGCAAGCTACCTTCACTTTTAATTATCTACCACACATCCAATATCCAAATATCCATATTTAGTTGAATAAATAAGTAAATACATATAAATAAATACTGCAATCCTAGTTATTTCTATTCTGTATAATTTGTTTTAAGTGTTAATAAAACTTAGTGGTTTAAAAACAGTGATGTCAATTTGACATATAGCTAAGGTACAGCGTAAAAAAATATGTCATAATAAGTCTCTGCAAAAGAGACAGACGTCACAGTAACTCTTCAATAAGTTACACCATTCTCATACTGAGAAATACTGAAAACACAGGCCAGCTGCTTGTGTGTCTAACTTGTGCTCAGACATGACATAATCAAGATCATCAACAAAGATTGTATGCAGTTAAACAGTTAAAAATTATAACGGTTAAAATGGATAACAGTGTTGTGCTATTTGATCTTGAGTTGTAAAGTTTGTTGAAAATATGGATGAAAATCTCAGGAAAATTCTTCTCCACTTTAGGGCTTCTTGCTGCGTGATTAAAAATAAATCAGTTTCAGTCACAGTTATTAGGAAGCAGGTTTGCATTTGTGAGAAAACCAGATAAACTGACAATCTATCCTCCAGGAGACTAATACTCTCTAAAATTATTAATGATACTCATTTATTTGTCCAAAATTGTGAAATGATCAATACACTGTAGCATTTATACTTCTTATGGTTTTATCAAATAGAGGTCCTGGACATCTCTATAACTTGGTGTGTGACTAGTGAGGAGTCAACTTGTGAACACTTTTATTTGTGTTTGATTGATCATTATTGAATTGGAGAGCGCAGCTGCTGTTTGTGTGATTAGTCATTTCCAAATTGGTGAGCACGATTGCATATGTATGATTGGTCAGGACTTACTTGGCCAGGATTTTCTCTATGACCTTTTTGACCCAGGGAGCGGTGGTGTCCAGACAGATCTGCTGACCAGTCCCTTTCAGAGTGGCACTACAGCAGGAACAGAGGGAGTCTCAATACACACTCAAATAAACATGCACCCGCAAGCGCACGCGCACGCGCACACACACACACACACACACACACACACACACACACAGAGTGGTACTACAAGAGAACCAGAAAGAGGGAGAGAACAGTCAGGGGAGGGGAGTGATGCTCACATGATCTCCGTGTCCTTGCAGTGGGCACTGGGAGGGAAGAGCTCCACACTCTGGATGAGTTTCGCCATTCGTCGGCTCTCCGTCTCGATACAGCGACACCGCAGATCCACCCCTATTCCCCGCACACTCATTCCTGCACAGGGTCAAAGGTCAGAGAGCAGGGGTCAGTAACAACCAATTGTAAGAGATAATAAACCAGTTTCTACAGCAGTGCAGAGTATATTAAAACTATACTGTAGCATTTATGCATTCGCTGTATCTCCCACTCACTCGCTCGCTCATTCACTCACTGACTCATTCACTCACTCACTCAGTCACTCTCTCCCTCACTCAGTCACTCTCCCTCACTCAGTCACTCTCTCCCTCACTCAGTCACTCTCTCCCTCAGTAATAAAGTTCAGTCCAGTCTCACCTTCAGTGCTGAGAGCGGCCAGGAAGACCAGGCATATGGCAGCTGTGATTGTGATCTTCATAATTCTCTTTCTTGAGGAACCTTAACTGTTCAAATGCCCGAGTCTTAAATTGAGTAGATTTAGCAGGTTTGTGCGCCGGTCTGAAGTTCAGCAGTTTTTGCAGATTAGGAGCAGTTTGCTCTCGCCTGTTTGGAGGGTGAATCTGCTGCCATCCACAGCGTTCGGATCTTATAACTGCAGTGCCTGGAAGTGAGTCATAGAGGTTGCGCAAGACTTTGGAAATTTTATTGTGAGCTCATGTGAGTTCATCACAGGAACACGAAGTCATATTAATGTCTTTTTCATTATAGCAAAGGTAGCTATCGAAACTTTCCATAAACATGTAGAGACTGTTTATTGTGTGATCAGATGAACTGAATCAATATGTGAATCAGAAATAGAAGTCAGCTGCTGCTGTAATAAAATTGTCAATTTACAAATTATAAAATATCTCAGTTCAAGAACATGAAGAATGAGCCTAGTTTATGTGCGCTAATCTTGTCAAGAAAAATCCTATCAAGAGTGGTGGCGGAAGATTGTGGGGTGAATTATCTTTTAAAAACTGATCGTTCAAAATGTATTGGTTTTACAAATGGCAGGAAAATTATACTTGAAGTAGAATATTCTTGATTTTGAATTAGAAGGATTTCAGGTTAGGAACTATTATTCATGTGTTGGGATTAGTAGAATCTTAATGTAGAGGTTTCTTGTTATGTAGCGGAGTGTAGCACAGTGGGTAAGGAACTGGGCTTGTAACCGAAAGGTCGTAGGTTCGATTCCCGGGTAAGGACACTGCCGTTGTACCCTTGAGCAAGGTACTTAACCGAAATTGCTTCAGTATATATCCAGCTGTATAAATGGATACAATGTAAAAAATGCCATGTAAAAGTTGTGTAAGTCGCTCTGGATAAGAGCGTCTGCTAAATGCCTGTAATGTAATGAATTCATTGATATGTAATGTCAAACAGATCATTATTCCATGCTTAATCCAATAGCAGAGTGTTAATCACTTGTTATTTTGAGTGATTAAAACAATGAAATAAATGATATACATGCAGGTCAGATTGAATGCATGTATGGGCAGTCATTTTGAGTGTGGGAGTAGCACAGTCACTGTCAACAGTGAAAGCTGGTAAAATCTTTACCGTAGCATGTTATTGCTTATAAAAAGCAGCCAGGAGAAGCTTGTGCAACATTTCTGGCAGGACACCAAATGCAAACAAACCAAAGCAAAGCTGTAGCTTCTCAGAAAGCTTTCATTTATTAGTGAGAGTGCAGAATTCAATTTTACAGAACCATTAGAATGGCGAAGCACTTTACCGGGAAGAATGTCATAAACATAAACATCTCACTTCTCAGCTTGAATTTTCTGGTGTTGATGTCATCAATGATGTCACCAATGCTTTTGCTCATGTTCAGAGCAAGGACAGGATAAAGGAAGTGACTGGTTGATTAGGAAACCCATTAATTATGTAATCCACTGCATGTGACAGGACCGAGGAAATCATAACAGGCCCCAATACCTGCTCACCCTTCTCAGAGTACTCTCTCCATATAGCCAGTCGCCAGACTACACTCACTTGTGCGTTAAGTGTAAATCAGTCCCTGGTTAGAGGGCATGAATGAAAACCGGTAGAACCACTGGACCGAGGGCCAGGTTTGAATATCCCTGATCTTAGACCCTCCATACTGCCTTACTCTATGGGCTACTCTGCTGTCCAGTGCCCTTTATTTAGTGCCCTACATATATGTATGTGTACATATGCGTGTTCATGTGTGAGTGCATACGTGTGCGTGTGCATGCACATGTTTATGCATTAAAAAAGGAAATGATGTAAGACCTCCGTTTTTCCTGTCAAACATATTGCAGCATCAGCACAAACAATGAGTTGGCCTGTTACAAATATTAAAGATCCCCATTTATATATAAATTTAGATCACAGAAACTTCCCCATTGCCCTAAATACATTTTACCAGTTTGGAAACAACGTTCAATTTTTTCCACAGGTCAGATATGAATATGACACTCTGGGCTCTGTAAGGAGGCAGTAAGTTAATATGGTGAATTTTTTTTAATGGTGAATTGGTGATGGCATGTTTTATAATTTCACCACAAATTCAAAACCTTGGAGCAAGCCTATTGGGCAGCTAAAGAGACAGTAATGTTCCATCTTCAAAAGATGATCAGACCCTGCGCCCCAGGCAGACCTCTTGTCTGAAACTCTGCCCGTTTTGGGCAGCACTGTGATGCAGTAATCCCACATCAACAAGGCACCCTGTTCAAATCCCATCCATGACTTTGCCATACCCCACAAACACCTTTTTTTTTTTTTTTTTTTTTTTTTTAAACATTGGGCTAGTACAGAATTCTTGGTCATTTTTGTTTGTATATGAATAGATTAATAAAATGTAGATATAAAAAAAAAAACCTACAAATGTTTTACTGGATCTATTAGTCTTGTTAGCTGAATAGCACAATATAAAATTAATGCAACTTATTTATAGTTGCTATGGCAACATAAAAGGCCAGTCACTCCAGATTGAAATTTGTAACCCAAAGACAGTTTTGGAGTTTTGTAGCTGGAGGAGCCTTACATTTTTTTACAATCTAGATATGAGATTTGTTTAAAAATGAGTTCAAATTAGGTGTTCTGCCTGCAGTAGTAACAGCTTAATATCTGTATTTCTGGAAAAATGCTTTGATTAATGTAAAACACTCACCAGATTTGATATGTAAATGACTATACCCTCAAATGAGGTTAATATCCAAAAACCTTTGCCTGAATAATAGTAGGTGTTAATATGAAGATTCTTTATCAAGTTGAATTTTCTCCTACAAAACAGAGGTATGTTCTCTTTTGAATGCGTCATTGCCTTGGCAGAACATTAAAAACTGTTTAAACAGCAGAACAATGAGCTTCTGAATCTGACACAAGTGTGCCTCTGAATTGCTATGAACATTGCTTTCTGATAAAGTTTTCACAATGTTATGGAAGAGTTGCACTTAATATACATAGAAATCATGGCTCAGTTCCTGTGGAATGTGGCTCCCTTCTGGATGGGGGTGGGGGGATAGAGGGAGGGAATTTCCCAAATGACTGCCTCTGGAGAAACCCAAACCCCGCCCCCATCCCCCCCCCGCCCCCGCCCGCTCCTCGCCCTACCCTGCAAAACCTGACAAATAGGGACTGTTTGTTATTTTACATTGAATATATGATCTCACAGTGACACAGTTTTATTTAATGTGATTTTAAATTAAATATGAAACTTGACTAATAGAATCTTATGGGATTTAATGGTAAATGTAATATCTGACTGACAAGGTCTGTTAAATTTGAGGTTATTTTACATTAAACATGTGATATCTGACTAACAAAGTCTGGTAAACATTATTTTACAGTACACACATTTACATGTGGTACATTTACTGTTTTCCCTCTAATCAATTCATTCCAGCAAATAAAAAGTATTTTGTATTAGAACTTTGCATGCTACTTTGCAGTCTACTGGTATATAAGGAGAACCAGCCTGCAAGTTTGTATGAGGTACAGTGATGTTTCCTTGTAAACCTGAGGGAAGCATGATATGGTGAATCAATCCTGCATGGTACCATGGATGCAGCTTGGAAATCCACCATATCCACAGACAGAAATATGGTTTGGATCGGTTTGCTCTTAGCAAAAAAAGAAAAAACAATGGTTGTTCCTGAAATAAAAGCCCAGCCTTACTTCCAACTTCCTGACAGAATTTTCAATGTGTGTCTGGTAGCAGAGAGCATCATGAAGCCAAACAGTCAAATAATTATTTGACAAATTTAAGAGATGCTTCAGTTTCTATAGTTGGACTTTAATAGACAGAAAAATACTCTGGAGCTTTTCACTGACCTGTGCGAGTTACTATGTATATAATAGTATTAATTAAATCTGGAGCGTTACTCTTCATTTGAGCTGAACAGACCATTTTGGGTGGGTGTCGCACATTTTTTCGCAAGCCCAGTTCAATTGACACAAGTGGTTCTTCCATCTCCTGCCCACACTCCCACTCCAAATAAGCAAAAAACAAAACAAAAAATAAGTTTTCCCAGAGCAGGGCCTTGTTTCACATACATCTCTTAAACAATCTGGGATAATTTGATGCATATCTATAAAATGATCTTAAGTTTTTTTTTTTTTTTTATTGAAACATGAATAGCGAATTGATTAGTTAGTTCAAGACTGAATTATCTGGGATAGCTGCGCACATCCACTCTGATATAAAGGGAAGATGAATTGCTTGCCAAAAACAGGATCACGCTCCTTAAAATAATGTTGGTTTTTTATTTTGTTTTAGGTTTGTAGATTGTTTATTAATGCCGTCGCGCCCTCTGAGCTCACCTGTAATTCT
Source organism: Anguilla anguilla (assembly GCF_013347855.1). Taxonomy (NCBI): domain Eukaryota; kingdom Metazoa; phylum Chordata; class Actinopteri; order Anguilliformes; family Anguillidae; genus Anguilla; species Anguilla anguilla. The sequence continues at coordinate 66,072,883 of NC_049205.1, forward strand.
GAGCTCACATGTAATTCAGCACATTTCACTGAGGTTAGCTGAGATTTCAGCCTGAACTGCAGGTGTCTGACAGCAGCAATGGCGGCAAAACAATCACTGACATTTACATTTCATGTAGCTTACAGAAAATATATCACCAAACTGCTTCATAGCACCTTAGGACGGAGTGTAGCACAGTGGGTAAGGAACTGGGCTTGTAACCGAAAGGTTGCAGGTTCGATTCCCAGGTAGGACACTGCTGTTGTACCCCTGAGGAAGGTACTTAACCGAAATTGCTTCAGTATATATCCAGCTGTATAAATGGATACAATGTAAAATGCTATGTAAAAGTTGTGTAAGTTGCTCTGGATAAGAGTGTGTGCTAAATGCCTGTAATGTAATGTAAATGCTTTTTCCAGGTTGAAAAGGCTAAATTTCATTATACGTGGACTATTGCCACTCCTTATGATTTACAAAAAAAGGCAAGTATGGGCAAGTTCTTTCAGTAAATCTGAACAGAAAAATACATGACATTGCAGTACTGATTCTGAGAAAGCTTCAGTTCCCACCATTGATTTCCTGTTTCTGTTATTCCTGGTAATGAACTGGGGCTATAAGCCACAAATTCTTTCAACAATAAACATGTGCAAAAGATTATCTGTGTGTAGATCAGTGAAAGATAACTACTGCTCTGTGTGAATGGCTGACATTACAACATGCCTGAACATGAGGGAGAGAGCTTACACCAATGTATGCGAGTCATGCTAAATGCTGCAGGCGGCTTTGTATTGGCACAGATTGGTGCAATCAGAGGCAGTACGTTCATGAAGGATTTGGGCTTGTAACATGGAGGTTCAATGAACTGGTGACTAATCCCTTCACTAAATATCAAAGGATATGGCCATATCCCTATTTCATGTACGAAAAGTATTATGTATTTACAGTATATGAATTTAATTCATTCATTCATTAATTAAAAACCTGATACATGTTATGGTTTTCTTGTGTATTTTCTAGGTTTATTTTAATTTTAATTATGCGATTTACATTTTTAAAGTCTGTGAATAATGCAAAATTATGCTTTCATGCTTCTGTGGTCAACTTGCGAAACTGTGACAATTCCAAAGTCTTGCACAACTTCTCTTGACTCACTTCCAGGCACTGCAGTTATAAGATCCGAATGCTGTGGATGGCAGCAGATTCACCCTCCAAACAGGCGAGAGCAAACTGCTCCTAATCTGCAAAAACAATTTTAGACTCAGGCATTTGAACAGTTAAGGTTCCTCAAGAAAGAGAATTATGAAAAGCACAATCACAGCTGCCATATGCCTGGTCTTCCTGGCCCCTCTCAGCACTAAAGGTGAGACTGGGCTGAACTTTATTACTGAGTGAGTGAATGAGGGAGAGAGTGAGTGAGTGAGTGACCGATTGAGTGAGTGAATGAGGGAGAGAGTGACTGATTGAGTGAGTGAATGAGGGAGAGAGTGACTGATTGAGTGAGTGAATGAGGGAGAGAGTGACTGATTGAGTGAGTGAATGAGGGAGAGAGTGACTGATTGAGTGAGTGAATGAGGGAGAGAGTGACTGATTGAGTGAGTGAATGAGGGAGAGAGTGACTGATTGAGTGAGTGAATGAGGGAGAGAGTGAATGAGGGAGAGAGTGACTGATTGAGTGAGTGAATGAGGGAGAGAGTGACTGATTGAGTGAGTGAATGAGGGAGAGAGTGAATGAGGGAGAGAGTGACTGAGTGAGTGAGTGAATGAGGGAGAGTGTGATTGATTGAGTGAGTGAATGAGGGAGAGAGTGAGTGAGTGAATGAGGGAGTGTGTGACTGATTGAGCAAGTGAGTGAGCGAGGGGGAGAGTGATTGGGAGATACAGCGAATGCATAAATGCTACAGTATAGTTGGGATGGCAGGTATGCCATCCCGCCAAGTTACTCACTAATAATTGTCTACTACTTCTCAATTATTGCTTTTGCACCATATCTACCAGCCGTTCCCCGAACTGTATTATGACGTACCGTCTGCACGTTCAATTGTTAACCAGCTACAATATTGCAAAGCCATATGGATTCAACGGGAGCTCTTCTGTGCTAACTCGCCTGTGTTCTTCTTTAAAACCACGGACAGGTTTGCTAATTATATTTCACGCATTGCATAGCTATGTCATGGTGCTGCCCTAACAAAGTGACAGACTGGTAAACCTCCGGTTGAACAATTGAATCCTGCCTCGTCCTCAGGCAGATAATTTCCTCTTTTACACTAACGTTCTCTTACGCTTACATTTGCTTTACCAAAACTCACTCATGGCCACCCATATGCATTTCATGACGGCAAATGTATTCCTTTTATTAAAAAGTTACACCAGTTCACAGCTGTGCCATTTCTACCAACTACATTTCTTCACTTGGCTACTGTACAAAACCAGCAAACGCCACGTTTCTACATTCATGTTACCTCGCCCTGTTCTCCATCTAGCCACATATAATTACTACGTATGTACGTTCTGCAACTCCCCATTAAATCATTACATTTAAAAACATGATTCACTCATAATTATAACTACTAGTACTGAACATGAAAAAAAGAACACAGCAGTGCAATAGATTTCACACATTACTTAACTCTCCACTTTAACAGCTGGTGCTTTATAGCGACTGTTATATATACCGTTCCATAAGGAATATAAGCTCGCTCATGGTCACTCCATTTACTTCGCACTATACTCCGTGATCATGTCAACCTTAACCTACATGCCCATTCTGCTAAAAACATATTGTTTCAACTACGCAATTTCATATGCGTCTGCTCCTATTCTCCACTATCATGTTTTCCGGTTCTAGTTTAGCAAAACAGCGAAGAGGATTCCTACCTGCAGATAAGCCTATCAAAATAAACCTTACAAACACTAAAAGTGCATCTCCACGAAATAAGACAACGGAGCAGGACAGAAGGCTACACAAGTTGCGACGTAGGGAGTTATAATTCTACGGGCTTGCTGATTCTTTTGTCAGTCAAGGCTCGTTGGATGGACGTCAAATCCGTGAGTACATACACTGGCCATATTTCATATGCGTTTGATACATTTTACACTTATATGCCACCGCACCCTTTGTCACAGCCACTGTTTTACATATATAGCAAACCGAAACTGCTAAACAGTACACGCTCAGACTGTACAAATTCACACAAGGATAGCCATAATCCACAACTGTTTCTTACAGGGTCACTTCGCATTTCTCACTCTCATAATAAAACGCTTTGCAAAAAGAAATGATCTCATAAAAAACACGTTTTCAACGTACAAAAATGCCAAGTTACTCAGAAGTATTGATATCAAAATGATGCCAAGTTACGGTACTACAAACAATACAGGCTCTCTTGTCTCACCGAAATGACATAAGATGTATTTAAAAGCAATGCTACCCAATATTTCCTCAATTCTTTCAAGTCACTTGGCCCTGTGTGTATAAGCATGCACTACATGGACAGGCCAAACTTGTGTGTGGATGGCTCTCTCACAGTCAAGATTGATTGAATAGGCGTGTATGTGTCCAATTTGTATTGGTATGTATGTATTTCGCTGCCCAGCCTTTCTGTTGCATGAATGATAGTATGTTTCTTGGTATAAGTGTGTGTTCGTAAATGTGAATGTAACATGCTGCGAGGGAAATGTCCCCATGGGGACAAAGAAGTTCTCTATGTATGTATGTACAATATGTATTTTACATGCAGTATTTATTGTACGTAGCAAATATACAATAACTTGCACATGTACTCAAATTCAGTTCAGAAGCAAGTACAAACATGTTTTCTGGAGAAATATGCTTCCTATAGTTACTCAGCAGCAGTTTTGTACATTAATTTCAATGTGTTCCATGAGGCAATTCGAAATATTTGACTCTGATCTGACAAAGTTTGCATGATATTGTAAAATGGTAAGATTACAACACACAGGGCCAAGTGACTTGAAAGAATTGAGGAAATATTGGGTAGCATTGCTTTGAAATACATGTCATTTTGGTGAGGCAAGAGCCTATATTGTTTGTAGTACCGTAACTTGGCGTCATTTTGATATCAATACTTTTGAGTAACTTGGCATTTTTGTACGTTGAAAACGTGTTTGAGATTTAATATACTCTGCACTGCTGTAGAGACTGGTTTATTATCTCTTTTACAATTGGTTGTTACTGACCCAATTGGTTGTTACTGTTGCTCTTATCCAGAGCAATTGGTTGCTCTGGATAAGAGCGTCTGCCAAATGCCTGCAATGACCCCTGCTCTCTGACCTTTGACCCTGTGCAGGAATGAGTGTGCGGGGAATAGGGGTGGATCTGCAGTGTCGTTGTATCGAGACGGAGAGCCGACGAATGGCGAAACTCATCCAGAGTGTGGAGCTCTTCCCTCCCAGTGCCCACTGCAAGGACACGGAGATCATGTGAGCATCACTCCCCTCCCCTGACTGTTCTCTCCCTCTTTCTGATTCTCTTGTAGTACCACTCTGTGTGTGTGTGCGTGCGCGTGTGCGTTTATTTGAGTGTGTATTGAGACTCTCTCTGTTCCTCCTGTAGTGCCACTCTGAAAGGGACTGGTCAGCAGATCTGTCTGGACACCACCGCTCCCTGGGTCAAAAAGGTCATAGAGAAAATCCTGGCCAAGTAAGTCCTGACCAATCATACACATGCAATCGTGCTCACCAATTTGGAAATGACTAATCTCAGAAACCACTTCAGATCTCACTTATGTCCTGACACACTCCAAACACAAAATGTGCTGCAGAGCTCACCAATTCAGTGATAACTAATGACACAGGAAAGACAAAGCTCACTAATTAAGCAATGACCAATCACACACTGAGCTGTAGAGATGTAAAATGAAGGCCTGATGAATAAAATGAATGATGGAATTTATGTAAAGAATGTAATGCAATCTTTTTAGTGAAAAATAAGTCCAAATTTACATTTTTATTTTTACAGCAAAACAGCCTGATCCTGGAAGATTTGAAATCTGGAGTGTGATGTAAGATGTATTTCATGCATGCAGTGTGATATACACACAGAAGTGTATGTCAGGGACACACTTTTAACCATATGTGCACACAGGCATGGGCCCCTCATCTGTATAAACAAATAGGACAGCCTTCTATGTATATGCATTTTCATAATAAATAACAAATAAAATAATGGAATAATTATCTGTTATATACATCCAGGTACTCACATGCACAAAATTGCATGCATGTATAATTTTGTGCGCGCACACATGTTCCTATGGATGGCATGAGAAATATGATCCTAAAACTTATGGACACAGTTGCAAGTTCCCACATTAAATGTGCAACTTTTGTGTCAGTGTGACACTTTTGTTGAAAAATGTTATGAACTCTTGAAATTTGCATTCTAGGATAAATACAGTAATTGTTTCATTAAATGAAATTCAACCAAATCAGATACCTCTGTCTTTTTATTTAAATTAGGGCTGAATTAATTGTGTTAATTTTATGATCAATAAAGTGATTTCATTTTAAGATTCAAAATGCCTTTTTTTGGTACTGATGGATAGGAAATCATGTTAATTCATTTCTCATAGCTGAATTACTGAGTTTTAAAAATTTTATGATCAAAAATGTGAATTCATGGAAAAATACATAAGACTATATAGTCTTATGTCAAAAATGGGTCAAAAGTGGCACCTATTTCCACTCTTAGGCATTAAACTCAGTATGGACTGATAAATAGATGCAACGCCTCCCGCTCTGCCTGATGGACGTGACACCTGAGTACTTATAAAACCCACAGGAGACACTTCATTAAGTGCAACATACTTATCAGGTCTTAGCCAAGTTTCAGTCAGACACAGTACAGTGAGATTATGGTCTGTGAACTATTCGTTAACAAGATCTGCTTTAGGAGCGAGTGATCTAACATTTAAGTCAAATTTTTAAGAATGATTCACTATAGGTAGTAGCAACGTGACGTTTTTAATAACAGTGATGTTGTCCACATTAATACCAGGATTAGCTCCTCATTTGGCATCGTTGCGTAGAGCAGACAGTCTCAATATAATAAATACGAGTTTCTAGTTCAGAAGTATCAGTTAAAAGGGCGGAATGATTACCGCGAGATTGCGCTGGTCATTCACAATGCCTGGCTGGGCATTATACTCACATGTTCAACTTCCATACTACAGTCTAAGGAGTTGGAGGGCGAGTGGGCAGGGGGTTTGTTCTATATTAACTTTTCAAAACTGTTTATTAACATTAAATTATTGGTTTGCTATATTATTTATAAGGTTATTGTTTCTTAAAGACTCCGTTACATTTTATAGTTTAATTAACCATTTGACGGGAGGATGAATATGGGCCGAGTAAACAGCAAATGATTACCGCGAGATTGCGCTGGTCATTCTCGATGCCTGACTGGGCATTATATTCATCTCCATACTACAGTCTAAGCAGTTGGAAGGTGCATGGGTGGGGGGGTTCTTTCTATAATAACTTTTCAAATAGATTTTGTAAACATTTATTACGATTGAGTTACTTGTTTGCTAGATTATTTATTGTTTATGAAAAACTGCTCAGTAGAGGGGTTGGGGATAGAGTAAGGGTTAGGTTTAGGGTTAAAAGTCAGGACTGGGGTTAGGGTTGGAGGTCAGGACTGGGGTTGGGGTTGGGGTTAGGGTTACGGCTAGGGCTTGGGTTTGGGGTTCCTGCTAGGATTGTTGTTTGGGTTAGGGTTGGGGCTAGGGTTATGGTTCAGGCTTGGGCTAGGGTTAGGGTTGGGGTTGGGGATAGTGTTGGGGGTTAGGGTGGGTACGGTTAGGGGTTAGGATTGGGGTTAAGTGTTAGTGTTGGGGGTTAGGGTTGGAGTTAGGTTAAGGTTAGGGTTATGGGTCAGGGCTGGGGTTAGGGTTGGGGTTAAGGTTGGCGGATAGGGTTAGGTTTAGGGTTAGGGTATGGGCTAGGGCTAGGGTTCGGGCTAGCATTAGGGTTGGAGTTAGGGTTAAAGGTCAGGACTGGGGTTGGGGTTAGGATTTTAGGGTTCGTGTTAGGATTGTAGTCACTTATTTTGGTTTGTTGATGTTAAGATAATTTTTTTTGTAAAGTAAAAAAAAGTGTTTAAAATTTTAGGACACATCAGTAAGGTACCTCAGGATCATCAGTTTTTTCGGCCTTTAAACCCTATACACCCTCCTCCGAGGCGGCCAGCCGGGGTTGATCAAATCCCGACTTGTGTCCCATGCCCAGTTGTGTTAGGGTCCTAGTTTTAGGCCAAGAAATTTTTGTTTTTGCTATTACAGATTATTTATTAGTCTTGATATTAATAATATTTCTTTAAATGTTTTTCATTAATCGATAAGTTGAGGTTAAGAATTGTTATTTCCTCTAAGAAAAAATATTTTTTAAATTCTTATCAAAATGCTAAAAGCAATTATTTTTTAGTTCTATTCGAACTCGACAATTTAGGGGGTGTGAAGAAATTTGAAAGAGTCCAAACTGGATTTGGTAAGTCAGATTCACGTATGTAGTGCAAGATGGTCTGGTGTGTGGGTGGTGCTAATCACCGATAGAAAATTGGGCACCATTTAAGGTCTGTGGCCCCAGACCACCACACCCTGCGTGCTGTCCAAGTAGACCCAGGGGGGCTGGATACTTACCTTGCTAGACCCAAGTGGTTTTTGTTAACACCGCTAGGTAGCCCAACCACCCGAGTCAAGCCTGAGAAGGGTCTACATCTTGGGGCCTGCTCCAGTCTCCCCCAGATCAGTTATGAGCGATACATACCAGTCTGGGTTAACCTATAGATGGGGGCGATTAGGGAATTAAAACAAAACAATCAGTGGGTAAAGTGACAATGGTATGAAATGGGGAATTACAATTGGGGCCCCGCCAGGAATAGACTGTGGCTGCATAGCTACTAAGACAGGGATCGAGAGCCCATGCAGTCATGGAGGGGGGGGGGGGGGGGACAACAATACCCACCTATCAAGAGCCAGCCCATGTAAAATGGGGTCTCAGCTAATTGACAGGACCTGGTTGCTCCTACTAGCTGGAAGCAGGCCAGAGCATATTACTTCCCAACATATCTTTTTAGCCACTGCACACAATGATTGTTGAGGTGGACAAGATGTGGAAATTATTCTTTTGTGCTGAATTAAATGGCTGGGGTAAAAATGTAGTCTCCATGGGGCACCGGTAAGAATGCATTAAAAATTCTGTCTCTTCAATAAAGTTGAATACAACCTGCTTCCTTTGTCCTCAGAGATGGTATGTGTGTGTGGTTCTATAAACATACAAAACAATGGCATTACATCAATCAAAAATGTACTATAATAATAATGCTCCATTACCAGAATTACTATTAACATACATAAAGGGAATTACATGCATGTCATTCATGTCATTCACACATTTAATTAACAGTGAACTCCAATATTACACAAAAGCAATATGAAGCTCTGAAACTAACCAGTACAATGGATCACAATTATCAGCGAGTAACACTCTCAGTTTAAGATAATAATCAGAGTAACTGACAACAATGAATAAACGTAACGTATTTACGCGAACTTATATTCGAATCATTAGTCTAGAATAGAAGTAAACTCACATACTGATGCACGCACACGGGTCTCTGACTGACGCTGTGCAATACTTCACCTAGAACAGCAATATTTCTAATATTCAACAATGGATGCTGCAGATTCTGAACTTCGCTTCTCCTAACTTTTCCTGAACTGTGGATCTGATTGTGTCGTCGCTACTACTTCGCGTTTCAGGTAAGCGTATCTTTACTTAATTTGTTCCTGCTGTTGTTAGTTAGAGAACATAGTTGTGCGTTAGTTCAGATAGTCTCTCTTTAATTTGTCTCAGCTGTTGCCAGTTAGAGAACATAATTGTGCGTTAGTTCAGATAATCGCTCTTTAATCTGTCTCAGTTGTTGTCAGTTAGAGAACATAATTGCGCTTTAGTTGAACAGTGTATGCAGTCACGTGATACTGCTAAATAGCCCTGTATTGTCTTGCTAATAGCAAGAATTTGCTTCATTTGATGCTATTCTGCCCTAGCGAGCTCAGTGCAATTACGTAATTGCCACCCCCTATTTTTAAACTCCAACTGGGGCTGCCAGAGGCGTACGCAGTCTGGTCGTTAGTTTATCATGTGTTTAACCCTGATTCCCTTGTGTGCATTGCCTCGCTCCAGACGGGCCATCTACCGTAGGCGCAACATATCTAACCTGGTCTACCCACCCCTGTCCACATCTCATGAACTCACTGTTGTGGGTGGACTATGGAACTGTCAGTCAGCTGTCCCGAAAGCTGACTTCATTACTGCCTTTTATGTCTATATGTGTGATATGTTGTTTTTATCTGCTGCTGTAACACCCAAATTTCCCCACCTGGGGATTAATAAAGTCTATCTTATCTTAGCTGAAAGAAAGTCTCTTGACTTCCTGGCTCCCAGAGTAACCACAATTGCAGTAGGAGAATTTTAACGGATTGTTAATTTTTCTTAATTGTGCATTTGTTGGTCTGAGGGATTACTTATCCTGACAAGAAATGGCTGTAGATGCCATGACGAAAAAGCCACATATTCACATAAAAATGAACAGTTTGTTAGAATTCCGGTATTGCATTTTAGCTTTGCAAACAACGTGCCAAACCGGACAGGATAGAGTTTGAAAAGCACTGGTCTGCAACATCAGTAGCAAGCAATCACTGCATTCTTAATTCAACATAAATCCCCACATTACCACTGAAACAAGCAGAGAAACACTTTGCAGGTTCATAAAGACAGAACATCGATTACAGCAGGGCGAAGCATGATTAAATAATTTTTTTTCTGCCAAAGTAATGTGCGCTCTGAGGATCGACCCAGATCTCTGACACGTCAGGTGCTATCATAGAGAGAAAAAAGCAAACTAACAGAAAAGTAAATCAGGAATGTTAAGTCTACCTTTAGTAAAAGGCTGGTTGGAAAAGAAAAAGCAAGCAGAGTAAAAGACCAGTACAAACAGTGAGCCTGAAGCTAATTTAGGTCATTTTCATTTTTATTGTATATAAAAGTGAAGACAGCATTTTTAACAGTAAGACTTCTGGTAGCGAGGGCGGGCTCTGGGTCCAGCAAACTTGTCGGACCGGGAGCGGCGGGAGTCGGCCACCAACAAGGTCCCGCGATACTGGATCAGGATGTCTTCGATCTCCTTCTTAGAGGTTTCAACCACATCTGGAAACAGACGACAGCAAGTCAGCAAACCAGCTGTAACCAGGGAGCCCCATCTCCTGACTCTGTAACCAGGGAAGCCCATCTCCTGACTGTCAAACCAGGGAAGCCCATCTCCTGACTGTCAACCAGGGAGGCCCATCTCCTGACCATCAAACCAGGGAGGTATCAGGCAACATTCCATGCCTCTTGTGTAAACCTTCAGCATGAAAATATTGAAGTATTTTAAAGGCCGAGCAATAGCAATTTTCTCTTTGAAGCTCTCACAGGCATAAGCGAACATGAAAAACACAGACAGATACAGAATGACAAAAAATGAGAAAATGTGAGGGCGGCTCACATTTCTGGTAGCGTGCCACAAGAGATCTGGAGACGGCCTGGCGGATTGCTGCAGAGAGAGAGAGAGAGAGAGAGAGAGATAGTGGAAATTGTGATCTCAGGGGTCACATCTCTCCTGCATCCTGTCAACAATCAGGCTGTTAACAATCATTCTGATTATCAACACATTTTATAAAGCAATAACTGTGACAGACACCTACAATACAATATAAAGCTTGCAACACCCACACCCTGGACCACACTGACAAAGTTCTCGTAGGCGGCAAGATTCTACTTTAAAATGGTACATATGACATGTTGATTCAGTGAAATTGTAGCTGTGTGCAACAGACTCCTTGTGAATGCGTGCATTACTGGAAAGTACACAGACTGTCACGCTCTCATGCCGACCTCCCTGACAGTGTGTCTTTATTGGACACCGAATAAATAAAATAAGAGATGCAATGAAAAGTCTTGTTAGGGTTATGTCTGTATTACTTAGGTGAACACATCTCACACATCCATGATAATTTTGGCGTAGCAAATAACGTTAGGTAGCTACCTAGTAAGTGTTATGCATAGGAGTGGCTAACAACAAGACTAAGGTGGTCATAAAATTTTTCCCGACCGTGAAGAACGCCTTACTCGTTTACATTTTGAATAGATGTGGCTAGACTGGCTAAATCTATCGTGGTTTCCGTGGCAGCACTGTCGACACAAGCAATATCGGAAGGGAATTTTGACTAGGTAGTTAAGCAAAAACTTGAACGACAGCTAAGGCTGATATATAACGGCGGTTAAGAAAGCATGTTACAATGTTGTAGGTAGAGAATGAAGAGCAGATGAAGCACACAGCATTACCCAACGTTAGACAGATAGTTAATGTTAGCGACCATGTACAACGGAGGCTAGTATTTGAGGTTAATTAGCATTAGCTAGTGAGTCAGTTAAGAGTTGTTTCCTTACCTTGGTAGTTGCAAAAATACACATGGCATGTAATGAATAGCCTTTCTCCAATTTGCCGGTTGAGTCTTTAGTCGTTGTGAAAATCCTATGAACGCGAGTGATGTTTATCTTTGGGAGCTCCTATTGACAGCGGGTGTAGAAGGTCGCCATTGCTAAACCGGGAAGAACCGAGCAGTACTAATTACGGGAGCTAGCCTGGAGCTATGAGGCTAAGGGCACGTCATCGTTGATGATCCTTGATAGTTTACCAAGCAAGCATTGTAATCGGTGGCACGGTGGCTCAGTGGGTAGCGCTGTCGCCTCACAGTACGAAGGTCGTGATATCGAATCTCGGCTCTGTGCGGAGTTTGCATGTTCTCCCCGTGTCCACCTAGGTTTCCCCAATCCCAAAGACATGCATACAGGTTAATCGGAGATACTAAATCGGCCACGGTTGTGAGTTAGAGGCAGGAATACACTTTGAGTGTATTCCTGCCCCTCGCTCAGAACAAGCTGGGGTAGTCCCCCCCCAGCCATCTTGCTCAGGTACGGTAGATAAGGTAGGGTCGTTGTAATTTGAAATAGATCCATAATAGACATAGTCTAGATCCGTGTTTATTGTGTATCTATGGTGTTTGCCATACTTCCCAGCGAACGCGAGACGTGCAGACGATATGTTTATTGCGTTGACTTATTAACCGGCTACAATATTGCAAAGGCATGTGGATTGAACGGGAGCTCTTGTGCGCTTACCGGCCGGCCTGTGTTGTTCTTTAATACCACGGACAGGTTTGCTAATGATATTTGACGCATTGCATAGCTATGTCATGGTGCTGCACTAAGAAAGTGACAGTCTGGTGAACCTCCGGTTGAAGGATTGAATCCCGCCTCGCACTCAGGCAGATAATTTCCTCTTTTACACTAAGGTTTTCTTACGCTTATATTTGATTTAGCAAAACTCACTGACGGCCACCCATATGCATTTCATGACGGCAAACGTATTCCTTTTATTAAAAAGTTACCAGTTCACCACTCTGCCATTTCTACTAACTACATTTCTTCACTTGGCTACCGTACAAAACCTTATCGGCAAACGCCACGTTTCTATATTTATGTCACCTCGCCCTGTTCTCTATCTATCTGTACGTTCTGCAACTCCCCATTAAAACATTACATTTAAAATCAAGTTTCACCCAAAAGTATAGCTACTAGTGCTGAACATGAGAAAAACACATCTCTCTTGTTACTTAACAACTGCAGACAATAGCGACTGTTATATATACCGCTCGATAAGGATTAAAAGCTCGCTCATGGTTAGATTAGGCCTACTCCATTAACTTGGCACTATGCTCCGTGATCATGTCAACCTACACCTACATGCCCATCCTGCTGAAAACACAACTACGCAATTTGATAATTTCGTCCTAATTTCTCTCACACTGTTGTTATTTCCTCATATGCAAAGCCTGCTGGGACATATGCGTCTGCTCCTATTCTCCACAATCAAGTTTTCCGGTTGTAGCTTAGCAAAACAGCGAAGAGGATTCCCACCTGCAGATAAGCCTATGAAAATGGCTTATAAACCTTAGGAAGACTGAAAGTGCATCTCCAGGAAATAACAGACAACGGAGCAGGACAACAGGCTACAGAAATTGCGACCTAGGAAGCTTTAATTCTACGGGCTTGCTGATTGTTTTCTCTATCAAGGCTCGTTGGATGGCCGGCAAATCCGTGAGTACAACATATTTCAGCTGCGTTTCTGTTGCGTTTAGACGCTTTGTGACAGCCACTGTTTGTATACATAAGATGTATTTGAAAGCAATGCTACCCAATATTTGCTGAATTCTTTCAAGTCACTTGGCCCTGTGTTTTGTAACAACGTGACTCACTGCAACAGAATAGCAGGTGAACTGAGGGTAACGGCTTGGTGCTTCGGTGCTAGCCAGCAAGCTGACAGAGACACTCATTCATGCTAAAGTTGGGTATACATAAGTGCGTTTGAACATGATTATTTACAAGACTACTGTACAAAATCCCACAGGCTATTTACAGTTAAGCAGCGCTATGTAGGCCTACATGCAAACAGTTTGGCTATTTACAACAATAATATACATTTCATGCAACCCCCCCCCCACATTGCTTTGCAGCCCCGCTAGCTAGCTAGCTAGCTTGCTTAGTCTTTGTCAGGATCGCCACAATATTATTTGTGACTGTGAGGCTATGCTAACTACAAATATTGCACTTCGCTTAGCTGCGACGCTAGCTATGGCCTATGTGGAACGTTTGTGGAGCACGTTGTTAATGTAGATTTCTATCTTTCAATGCAAGTGGGAACAAGTTGTAGCGATCCATCGATGTAGTTATATCAGCCATTTGGCTGACGATCGCTGTGTTAATATGGATTCCTTACAATAGAAAAGACGTGTCATTTCATGCCATGCTCTACATGGCCGTACGTTCTTCATATGGGAACGATTAATTTATAAGTGGTCCTCTGGTGCCACCCTGTGGAATGTTTTATGAACTGCAGGTAAGCTGGCTTATTGCACTCTAGACGGCCAAACGGTCATCGCATGGGAACAATGCATTTGTAAGTGGTCCTCTGCTGCCACCCTGTGGAATGTTTCATGAACTGCAGGTGCGCTGGGTTAGGATTTACAAAGTTTGCATGACATTGTGAAACGGTAAGATTACAAAACACAGGGCCAATTGACTAGGAAAAAATTGAAATACTTTGAAATACATGTTATGTCATTTGTGTGAGGCAAGGTAGCCTATATTGTTTGTAGTACTGTAACATGGCGTCATTGTGATATCAGTAGTTTTGAGTAACTTGGCATTTTTGAATGTTGAGAACGTGTTTTTTATGAGATATCATGTGTTTTTGCAAAGAGTTTTATTATGGAAGTGAGAAAGTGTCCCCGTAAGAAACGGTTGTGGATTATGACTGTCGTTGTGTGAATGTGTATTGCCTGATGAATGTGTGCTGTTTAGCAGTTTATACATAAGGGTATACATAAGTGCGTTTGAACATGATTATTCACAAGACTACTGTACAAAATCCCACAGGCTATTTACAGTTAAGCAGCGCTATGTAGGCCTACATGCAAACAGTTTGGCTATTTACAACAATAATATACATTATAATATAATATACACTTTGTCAGGATCGCCACAATATTATTTGTGACTGTGAGGCTATGCTAACTGGGTCATTCTACAGAAACGGTGGCATTTGGAATTGCAACATGTCTTGAAATGCATTTAATTTTACTTAATCAAAACGTATTGTACAATATTAATTAACCTCTTGCCTTTAACAATCCACAAAAATGAAAGCTTAATGTATTTTAATTATTTTTATACATTCACTCAAAGAATTACATTACATATTACATTACATTCATTTGGCAGACGCTTTTATCCAAAGCGACGTACAAGAAGTGCATTTTCATGATCGTAGACAACTGCTGAACACGGGTTCAGTAAGGTACAATTACTTATTTTGTACAGCTATTTCTAGCTGAGAACAATGAACACTATCCTGGTCTAACATCTGCAAAGCCAAACTAGGCAGAAGATTAAGCTAGAGTATTAGGACAAATACAATTTACCAAGAAGTGCAGGGATGGGGCAACATGTAACAAGTGACAAGGAAAAAGGGTTTTTTTTTTTTTTTTAATATATATATATATATATACACAGCATGGTGGTGGTTATTCTAGGTATAATCTGAAGAGATGAGTCTTCAGGCCACGGCGGAAGATGGATAGTGAGGGGGAGGTTCGGAGAGGGACGGGGAGTTCGTTCCACCACTGGGGAGCTAGGGTGGAGAAGCTCTGTGATCCCTTTGGGCGGGTGGGAGGGGTTACAAGACGCCCTGCTGCTGCAGAGCGGAGTGGTCGAGCAGGCACATAGAATTGAGTCATGTCCTGCAAGTAGATGGGGGCTGTCCTGTTGGCGGCAGTGTAGGCAAGGGTCAGGGCTTTGAATCGGATCCTGGCAGCGACCGGTAGCCAGTGAAGCGATCGCAGCAGAGGAGTGACGTGGGAGAATTTGGGGAGGTTGTAGATGAGCCGGGCAGCGGCGTTCTGAATCATCTGTAGTGGCTGTATGGCACAAGCTGGCAGGTTTGCAAGGAGAGAGTTGCAGTAATCAAGGCGAGAGGTCACCGTAGCCTGGACGAGCAGCTGGGTGGAGTGCGTCGTCAGGTATGGTCGAATCCTCCTGATGTTGTATAGGAGGAATCTGCAGGACCTTGATGTTGCCTTGATGTGCTCCTTGAGGTCCAGTTGGTCATCCAGGACCACCCCCAAGCTCTTGGCAGAGTGAGAGGCAGTCACTGTGGTGCCATCAACCGTGATTGAGAGTTCACGAAGCAAGGAGGTCTTGTGCGGAAAGAAGAGCAGCTCAGTTTTGTTGAGGTTGAGCTTCAGATGGTGGCTGGCCATCCAGGTGGAGATGTCAGCCAGGCAGGAAGAGATCTTATCATTGACCAGTGTGGCCGAGGGGGGGAAAGAAAAGAAGAGTTGTGTGTCATCTGCATAACAATGATAGGAAAAACCATGTGAATTAATGACTGAACCAAGAGATCTGGTGTATAAGGAGAACAGCAGAGGACCCAGTACAGATCCCTGCGGCACTCCCGTAACAAGTGGATGAGAAGCAGAGGCAGACCCCTTCCAGGTGACCTGGTAGGTCCTATCTGCAAGATAGGAAGCGAACCAAGACAGGGCAGTCCCGGCAATTCCCATCCCAGCCAAGGTGGAGAGGAGTATTTTATGGTTGACCGTGTCAAAAGCTGCAGACAGGTCAAGAAGGATCAGGACAGAGGAAAGGCGTGAGGCTCTTGCAGTGGCAAGTGCCTCCGTCACAGCTAGGAGTGCAGTCTCTGTTGAGTGCCCAGATCGGAAGCCAGACTGGTGAGGGTCTAGCAGGTTGTTCTGATGGAGAAAAGAGGTTAATTGTTTAAGAACTGCTCGTTCGAGGGTTTTGGACAGAAAGGGTAGAAGGGATACGGGTCGATAATTTGCTACATCGGAGGGGTCTAAGGTGGGTTTTTTGAGTAGTGGGGTAACACGAGCCGTCTTAAAAACAGAGGGAACATGACCAGAGGAGAGAGAGGAATTAACAATAGAGGACAGATAGGGAAGGAGCTCGCTGGAGATAGATTGGAGAACTTTAGATGGGATGGGGTCAAGTGGACAGGTGGTTGCGTGATGAGAGGTGATGAGTTGTAATACATCGGAGTCCTCCAGCATTTCAAAGGAGGTCAGTGTGGCTGTGGGGTTGTCCTGGGGGGTTGGGGGGCTCACTGGATGGGTGAATGAGTTCCGGATTGTAGCCACCTTTCCTTCAAAGGCGGCCAGAAAGTCATCTGCGGAGAGGGAAGAGGGAGGTGGGGGTGGAGGAGGAATGAGGAGGGAAGAGAAGGTGGAGAATAGTTTACGTGGATTAGAGACACATGCGCTGATCTTGGATTGGAAAAAAGAGGCTTTTGCAGACGTGAGGGCAGATGTAAAAGTCGCCAGCAGGGTATGGTATGCAGTCAGGTCATCAGAGGATCGGGATTTTCTCCACTTTCTCTCTGCAGCCCGCAGTGATGTTCTGCTGGAGCGTAGTGACTCGGTCAGCCATGGGCAGGGGGGTGAGGAGCGTGCTGGTTTGGAGACAAGAGGACAAAGTGAGTCGAGGGACTGAGAGAGGCAGGAGTTGAGGGTGGAGGTGGCAAGGTCAAGAATGCTTGTGCCATCTTTTTGTCATTGGTATTACTCATACCAAAAACAACATTAAAAGCTTATCAGAATAGTATTTCTCTATTCAATCTGCACATATACTCAAAGACATAGTAGGTTGATAATAATTTAAAGAAAAATGTTTTATTATTTATTTATTTCAATCAGGTATGTGTAAAGTTGTATTGTGTGACATGTTTTCATTTACGCCATCAGGTTTTTGCTATAATATCAACAATAACCGAAGGACAGTCTCAAATTTGAATGATACTATCCTTAAAATGCCAACTGATAAATAAAGCAACAATCAACAAACACAAAATTATTATAAAGTCAAAAACGGCCCCTTTAATATCAAATCAGCAAACAAACATGCAGTAACACCAGTGACACATTATAACACCAATGACTTGGTATAGTCATCCACCTAGAAGCCTCCCAGTCTGCTGCCTTCCTAGCACTACTTCACTCCTTTGACCTCTCCCTACAACACTCTCCTCCAACCCACAAGGCAGGCAACCTCCTAGACCTGATCTTCCTGAGGACCTGCTCCAGCTCCAATCTTACGGTTACCCCCCTGCATACGTCTGACCATCATTTCATCTCCTTCTCCCTCCCCCTCTCCCCACACCCTCCCTCTCCCCCTCCCATCCCCACTGTCACTGTCCGCCGTAACCTCCGCTCCCTATCAGCCTCTTCTCTTGCTCCCAGAGTGAGTGCTTCCCTCCCCCCTCTTCAATCATTTTCCAAGCTCCCCACTAACTCTGCATCCTCCACCCTGACGTCATCTCTCTCCTCAACACTCGACTCCCTATGCCCCTTCGTCCCTAGGCCAGCACGTTCATCCCCTCCCAGTCCATGGATGTCTGACATCCTACGCACCTCCAGGGCCAGCCTCCGCGCTGCTGAGAGGAAGTGGGACAAATCCAGGGACCCATCTGACCTCTGAGCCTATCAGTCTCTCCTGACAGAGAAGAGTTGACGAGGGTTAGAAATGGAGTTATGAATTTTGGTTTGGTAGAATTTTGCCTTAGCGGCAGTGACAAAAGAAGAGAACTCTATTTTCTCTTCTCTCCTCAGCGTGCCACCTCCTCCACCCCAGTCTTCCTTCCCTGCAGATGACTTTGCAGCATTCTTTGACGAAAAGATTGCAGACATCCGCAGCTCCTTTGCCCCCTCTGCGTCCTCTGCCCCCTCACCCCCTCTGCGTCCTCCGCCCCATTTCTCCACATTTTCTCTCCTCTCAGACACTGAAGTCTCCCAGCTTCTGCTCACCCACCGCCCTACCACCTGCGCCCTCGACCCCATCCCCTCATCTCTCCTTCAAGCAATCACACCAGACATCCTCCCTTTTGTCACCTCCCTCGTGAACTCCTCCCTATCTTCTGGATGTTTCCCCTCATCCTTCAAGAGGGCCCACATCACCCCGCTCCTGAAGAAACCCACACTAGATCCTTCAGTCATTCAGAACTACCACCCGGTATCTCTCCTCCCTTTCCTATCCAAAACACTTGAACGTGCTGCATCTAACCAGCTCTCTGCTTTCTTCTCTGAGAACAACCTGCTTGATCCCCAGCAGTCTGGCTTCAGGCCTGGCCACTCGACCGAGACTGCACTCCTCTCGGTCAGTGAGTCACTCCATGCCGCACGAGCAGCCTCCCTCTCTTCTGTCCTGATTCTTCTAGACCTCTCCGCTGCATTTGACACTGTGGACCACTCTACCCTCCTGTCCTCCCTGGCAGCAACAGGGATCCGCGGCACAGTCCTTGACTGGATTGAGTCCTACCTCTCTGACCGCTCCTTCCAGGTTGCCTGGGCGGGTAAGGTATCACCACCCCGTCCCCTCACCACCGGAGTTCCCCAGGGCTCAGTCCTTGGTCCCCTTCTCTTCTCCATGTACACCAGATCCCTTGGCCCTGTAATATCTGCCCATGGCTTGTCCTATCAGTCCTATGCCGACGACACGCAACTCTTTCTCTCCTTCTCCCCATCGGACACACAGGTCCCTGCCCGCATCTCCGCTTGCCTGAGGAACATACAGAGCTGGATGGACAATCACCACCTGAAGCTCAAGTTGGGAAAGACGGAGCTAATCTTTATTCCTGCTCCAACCTCTCCCCTCCTCGACTTTTCCATTTCCTTAGGGGACACCGTAGTGACATCATCACCCTGCGCCAAGAATCTCGGAGTGATGATGGACAACAGGCTGTCCCTCTCCAAGAACATTGCAGCAGTAACCCGGGCATGCAGATTTTTCCTATACAACATCCGCAGAATCCGCCCCTTTCTCACCACCTACTCAACCCAGCTCCTGGTCCAAGCAATGGTTCTATCCCACCTGGACTACTGCAACTCTCTTCTGGCTGGACTACCGGCATCTGCCACCAGACCCCTGCAGCTCATTCAGAATGCTGCGGCTCGTCTGGTCTTCAACCTCCCCAGACACTCCCACGTAACTCCCCTGCTCACTACCCTCCACTGGCTGCCTGTTATAGCTGGCATCAAATTGAAAACATTGGTCCTAGCATACCAGGCAGTCAAGGGATCAGCCCCAGCATACCTTCAGAAGATATTCAAACCCTACATGCCAGCCAGATCCCTCCGTTCTGCTACCTCAGGACGCCTAGCACCTCGCCCTCTTCGCACCTGCACTTCCAGAACACGTCTCCTGTCTGTTCTGGCCCCACAATGGTGGAATGACCTCCCTGTGGAGGTCAGAACAGCTGAGACTGTGACCCATTTCAAACGATGACTGAAGACCCACCTCTTCAGGCTGCACCTCTCCCCATCCCTCCCTTCCCCCCTGTAAATGACTAAACTTAGGGTTGTAACTAGGCAGCTGTTTCATAGGTGACTTAGTTGATGCGCCCGTCTTAACGACTACTTGTATTTTTATTTATTTTTATTTTTCCATAGATTGCGTTGTTGCCGTTCTCGTTGTTAGTGTTAATCAGTTTAACCATCAGGGTCCAAGTTGAACTATGCGGTTGTTCCCTGTACTTGGACCGGTACTTCTCTCTAGGGGTTTCATCATACTTGTTCCTGGTTATGGTTATACACTTTGTTGTACGTCGCTCTGGATAAGAGCGTCTGCCAAATGCCTGTAATGTAATGTAATGTAGTCAAGGAGCACTGTATTTATTAAAGCAATATCTTTAATATAGATATACAAAGTTCATAATCATGGCAGTTAATCCCCAAACTACACAGTGTAGCTTTATTATTATAATAATAATAATAATAATAATAATAATGATAATAAGCTGCTTGGCCACATTATTGCAGCTTGCAGCTTATTTTTTTTTATTCAAAGCTACACTGTGTAGTATGCATACTATGCTTAAATAAATCCTTGTACTGTGACATATTTTAGTCCTGATATCTGAATTCCAGGTTTGTTTGAATACGCTTGTAATTTCCTATATACATAATGGGTTTCATTCACTAACGGTGTATATGCAAAGATATTCAATTGTTTATTTTGGTTTATCTTTTGATTTTGAATCTTGGTTAAGCAAGAAGCCCTTATATGGGCTTTTCTGGAGCGTGTATTATGCTAATTCAAAATGACCTGCACATGCAAACCACTTTACAATAATAGTGAATGAGACCCAATATCTTCAGTTCTACCTTGAGATGCTGGGTTAACTCCCTGGAGATGATGGGGGGGTCAAGACTGTCTCTCCTGCTCTCATGTGTTGCCTGTGTCTTGCCTGGTTGACTCGCCATGCCTTGCGCTGACCTCTCTTTTCCCTTTCACTGAGATCATTTATGTTCTGTCTTTTTCCTGTTGCTATATCATTAGCATAACCCTGTTGCCTTTTCACTAAATACTCTGCTCTACGTGTAGGGTCAGCATCCCTGCGCTGTCTATAAAACCTCTGCTTCTCAGCTGCACTCAATTTCGCCATACCTGACAAAAATAATAATAATAGGAAGTTATGAAAAAGAAACAATGTGCTATTTTGCTTTAAATACTTATGTTGAAGCTTTTATAAAAGCTCATTTACACAAGAATGTCATTGGTGTTACTGATTGTCATTGGTGTTACCAGGAGGAGTAGTAACACCAATGACGGCAACACCAATGACAATTTGTCGAACAAATGGTTTTTTACAAAATGGACACCGCAGTACCTCAAACCACATGTCTTCAATCATATTAAAATCATTCAAATATATAATTTAATCCATTTCTATTATCTATTTCTAATTCCCCTTCCTATGAAATGACTAACACCAATGACATATTTAAAAGCCTCATGTAGAATTAACACATAAATCATCAAATTTATAACAAATGAAGAGAGACAGCAGACTCACCATGTGCATATGTTGATCACACTTCTTCCAATGACCTCTTGAACCAAAAATTACTTATAACATTTCATTTTTTTTAAAATAAAGGTTTTGTGAGGCAGCAACACCAATGACATGATATGGGGTGACCACTATTACCGTTATATTATTTATAATTTCATTTGTATTTCAGCTTTTTAAGTTCTCCATTCCATGAATGTGACATTTGTGTTTACTTTATGACATTTAAATTGGAGAAAAATAAAATTTAACTCAAAATATGGCAATAAACTTCGATACATGGTCTGAGTGACAAGCAAATTGCTTGTGTAAGGGGGTTTTCCTCTGTAACAAGTGCTTCAATATTAACCCTGTTACTAGAATGGATAAAATCAGGTAAGTATGGACCAGATCAGAAGACAACAGATTCGACTCGCGAGAGAGAGGCGGTTTGCACATCAAGAATGAAGCACACGGAAGCAGGATCTATATTTCAAAGGTAAGAGAATGATTTTTTTTTCTTTTAAATTTAAATTTTCCCTTTTTGGTTCTCTGTACCCTTTGTTTTTATTACAAAGTAGAAAGCATTAAACAACAACAGTACACATATCTACAAAATGGGGAAAGGAAAAAAATACAAGTTGGTCCCAAGCCCTTTTACTTTGTGTCTGTATTTATATTTTCTCTGGTTCCACTAATTTTATTTTTCCTATCTTTATACCTTAACCATACTTTTAGTATTTCTTTGATGTGTTTCAGTTAATCCCTATTATTAGTTATTTGGTTCTAGTATGATTTGTCACTAATTAGATTTTAGGACTTTTATTTTGAAACCAAGACCCTTATGTAGTACTACTGAAAGTACCTATGCAAAGGAAACTTATCACACTATAACACCAAAACACTTTTCTAAAACACTATCTGTGCAAATCAGTTTAGTCCGTGTGGTTGTTGGACCACTTGTTGCTGAGTTCCAGTTTGTAGAATTCAAACTCTTGTCCTACCACCATCTTAGAAAGCACAATTGAACTCTTTCCTTCTCTTTAAGATTTCAGGTCGATCACATGGGTGGCTCGCCAGTCCGCGCGCCGCTGTAGCTCTCCAGGGAAGGCAAGCAGGGCGGACGAATCCAGGATCCAGCACAGCAGTTCAAATCCAACAACAAAAAAACAACTCCAACAAAAAAAAAACCCGGCCTTGCAACACAAAGCCAAAAGACTCATCAGTAGTCTGTACATTCAGATTAAGACATAGTATACACTGTGAACATCTAAATTGTATAACACTTGTAACCTTACATTTACTCTGTGAAATAAACTTGGATAAAGCTTATATCAATTGTCAATCTGTTCTCATTCTGTCAGCATATCTAGATTCTGATTAACTGGAAGTAGAATTAGCCACCATTAGCTCACTCAATTCACTACTCATATCTTGCAGTGCTTCCAAACTCACCCACTGACGTTTCCTCGCAGCACTAGCTAGCTAGCTAGTTACGTTAGCTTTCTAATAAAAGGTACCACAACATACATTCGTTTTAAACAGGGGTCCTCAATCTTATCCAGAAAGGGCCAGTGTGGATGCAGGCTTTCATTCCAACCAAGCGGTTACACACCTGATTCCACTAATCAAAATTCTTAGCAGATTCTTGTGGTTGATTAGTGGAATCAGGTGTGTTACTGGTTGGTTGGAACAAAAGCCTGCACGAACATCGGCCTTTTCTGGAAAAGATTGAGGACCCCAGGTTTTAAATAACATTTAACAAAGAGTACGCCGATGTGGCTGCGATATGCGATTACACAGGAAATACACTTTCAGAACACAACCGGAGAATTTTCAAATGCCCTTCTTCTAGCTAACGTTACATCACATTGTCCCCGCTTCAATATATTTTCAGCTTGCTATGTGGCGAACTGCCTGGTTCGTCTACCACCACAGTCACAAAGCAGGAAACAGCCCTGCTGTTAGCCCGGCCTACACCCCACACATCAATTATACACATTTGCCGGTCTAGCCGCGAGTTG